>NW_018165038.1:37646-39111 GCF_001263595.1 Phalaenopsis equestris | reverse complement strand
CGACAACAATGAGTCGTGCCACTCCCGGCTCTTCTCATGGCTGACGGCTGCAGGGCGGCGGACGGATATGATGAAGCGTTTCAGGCTGGAGTTGGGAAAATCGCCGGCGGTGGAGGCAGAGCTGGTGCTGTGGAGGAGAAAGATGAGAACTTTGAGAAGAAAAAGGAAAGAGAAGCTGGAGAGCTTCTGCGGCGACATTGTGGATGGTGGCCGGCGGCGGATTCGGGCGGAGAAGCGGAGCTTGAAATGAGGTAGGATTTATAGTGGTGAGAAAAAATGTGTAACGGTTGAAGAAGTGAGAATTGATTTGTTGGTTCCGAGAGATTTGGAACTGGTTCTGTTGGTGAATGCTCTTATTATTGTATGATGAGGGAGAAGAAAGAGGGAGAAAAGGAGGAGGAGGAGGAGGTACAGGTTGTTGTCTCTCTTATGTTGCTTCTCTGTGGTGGAGGAAACCATTACCTCGTAATGAAGAGGTGAAAATAGTATGTTGTGGAGGCTGTTTGAACGGCTACGCGGTATATATATTTATTTGAAAAATTATAATTTAAAATTTAGTTTTGGGTGAAATAACCTTAAGGGTGCATTTGGGGCGGCTTATGCGTTTCAGAATAAGCAGCTTATCCTGAAACGCGGCCCACGGGTCGACTGCGGGGTTTAGTGTAAAAATTTAACCACGTTTTCGGATATAGGGGCAAAACACGCGATCCAAACGGTACCGCGTCGTTTTTCAAAATACCCCCACACTTATAAGCTGCCCCAAACAGGCCCTTAGTGTTTGGGGGCACCTTTATTTTAGGTTAAGTAGGATTTATCAAATCTATTAAAAGTTTAGATTTGGAGATCGCTCAGATAATAGAGTTAATTTTTAAATCCAACTTAGTAAATTCATATTTTGGACGAACAATCCTTATTTTGGGACGAAACACAAAAATTTAAGACAAAAATAACAGTGTTGGAAGTAATTTGTATATTTTTTATGTTTGGCTGGATTTAACTTGAATCCATGCTTAAATTGAGTTTAAATAATGCTACCAAATACTACTTAAAGAGTTTGGAACAGTTATTGTTGTTTGAAGAAACAGTTAAAGCTATTGCATAAGAAATTGTTATTTAAAAAGTTGTAGTGACTATTATAAATCTATTTTATTTTCAAAATGTCAGACTGTAACTTTTGGACAACCACAGTTAGTTAAATTAAGCTGCAAAATGAAACCTCACACTATAGTTTTTTTTGAAAAAACAGACAATACATGGTTTTGTCTAGTTCTTGAAAGTGCGATGCGAAATCACATCATTGACTCAAATGGAGCCCGAGTAACAATCTCTTTTTTATTCATATATTGTTTATTAAACTCATAGCTTAGTCAAAATTGTTCAAATTAGTTAAAATTCAATTTGATTGGAGTTCATTTAAATTTGGGGGGGGGGGGGGGGGGGGGGAAAAATTTTTTTTGTTAAAAAC
>NW_018165038.1:24601-37636 GCF_001263595.1 Phalaenopsis equestris | reverse complement strand
TAATTTTTTTTCTTAAGGATTTTGAGCAAATTATTTTTAAAAATAAATAATCCCATCATTTTGATAAAGAAAATTCAGCCCTTTTAATACTTTATATGCACATATCTTAAAAATAATAATAATTCATTTTTTTTAAGAATGTAATTATTGTTGACGTTCATAAATTTAAAATTATTAATGTTTCTAATAGTATAATTGATACTCCGTCAGCAAATTCAAATCATCAAGCATGAATCTCTAGGTATCACACAAATCTATAAACAATCTTTTCAACAAGAAACATTTAAACTGTAATTAAGAGTTTAAGAGCACCGATTTCAACAAACTTATATTCAAACTGTCTGGCTCGATAAGACAAACTCAATGATGCCAAAATTGATCCAATCTAAGTCAAATCAAGCTCACCTCAAGCCATTAAACTTTTTTTGTTAGCTTTTCGAGCATATATTGGGAGGTTAAATGAATGTCAAATCTGATGAGCTTAAAATTGGATCGAGCGTCTCAGCAAGACGAATCCCACAAGTCCAAGATAGTTCAATTCCGATATCGGTAAGTCACTCAAATGTCCATCAAACATCTTATGATCAGATGAAGATCTCCAGATCGTCCGATCAAAATAGTTTATATTCTTGCATTAATTGCACGCGAAATTATATAAATAGAGCTGCACTCCTCTCATGAGTGGGAGGAGAGCTTGAAGTCTGAACATAAAGCTTGAAGCTTTGAGAATGAGCTGAAGTTCAGCAACATTTCTACCGCCGTCGGCCACCGCTGACCACAGTCGGCTAATGACGGCCGTCACCGATTGTTATCGATCATCGATTGCAACAAATTCATTTGTATGTAAATGTTGTAATTTGGGAGACCTTATAACCCTTTCCTGCATATGAAACAAATGGTTGCAAGTGTAATTATCATTTCACACTAGAACTCTTCAGTTGTGCCCAACCTTGTGGTTTTTTCATTTATGAGTTTTTCACATAAAAACTTCTAGTATCAATTCTATCTGTTTTCTTTCTTCTGAGTGTGTGTTGAATCTTCGTATCATACTAAGATGATAAAATGTTACTCTACTGCTAAGAATTTTCTAGCACACATCAATAATTTTATTAAGAAAATTATTTTATTTTTTGATAAAAGTATATATTTTTACTAAAATGATATATAGTTAAACATTTTTAAGAAAAAAAATTATTATCTAAATTTAAGTAATCGTAAAATATATTAAAATTTTATTTTATTTTATATATTAATTTAATTTATTTACTTGGTAATTATCTATTTTTTAAATTGATTAATTCATTTGGTAAAAGAACATATGAAATGACATTTAACACAAATTTCATTTTTCGTTCAAGTGTAGCGTAGCTTTATTTTTTCTTACTTTATGGGCCGGAGTTGGGCCGTTTTCTACTAGGACTTAATTCTAGGCCGAATTGTATGCGTTGGATATTTACTATGTGCAACGGCCCAATTGTAGCTCCAATTAAAAAATTCATTCTTGCTCCAATTAGTGCATTAAGAACTTTTGTTTACACGTGTGATTAGCCTCACCCATGCTTGCACCAATGAGCTGCCACAATTATAAACCCTAAGCAAATCAGCTGTAGCTCATTAAGAGTTTGATAAAATTTTGTAAAAAAAAAATTTATGGAATAATAAAAACTATATTTGTCTTATGAGATGTGAATTTAATTAATGAATTAATTAATGTAATCGAGTTGAATTGACAAGCTATTGAGCCTGAGTCAGGCAAAGTTCGGCTTATGAGCTCATTAACGAGTTGAGTTCAAGACGGTTCACGAGTGACTAAACTCACTTACACCCACAAGTGGTGTTGAAAAGATTATGTCAGACGGCTAATCAATGACGATGAAACATTTGTCAATCACTTTAAGGTCGATCCTTAATTATTTGTCAATTCTGAGGATTGCTGGATGAGTTGAATTACATAGGCACGTCCAACTCTTGGGAAAGTGATAGCTTGAACTTCAATTCGCAAGGTCAATTTGTCTGGTAGATTCAATGGATTTGATTCGATATGAAATGGGCCCAAGAATTTGGCCCAGATCGTGTGGTTCGTCAGATGTTTATTAGCTGATAATTAGACCGAAAAAGCCCATTTATCTTATTATGTGTGAGCCCTAAGGGTTATATGCGCGAATTGAACTTACGATCTCACTGTTTATATTTTTTCTCTGAAAAGCTTCTCACCGTGTTATGCGCAATTATGAGGTAACAAGGTGATGATGTGAAATATACCAGTTATTTTGGTATATATATATACAGGAACAAAATAGGATAACGATCTTTGACGAAGCGAAAAATAGAACGAGCAAAATTCACCCCAGAAAATAGTAACATAGCAGAACACACTGATTTACGTGATTCAACAAATTGCCTATGTCAACGGAGTTGCAAATGATTTTACTACTTGAGGAATTTACACCAGTCGATCGTCTCGACTTACAAGAGGAATCTCTCACTTTATTGCTCTCTATTCTTCTTTCTTTGTTCTTCTCTCTCTACACCGATATACACCGAAGAAACTCTATACTGAGATACACCGAAGAAGATAAACTTACAAGAGAAATAAACTCAATATCTCTTCTGTCACAATCAACTAAGAAGCCAAAGGAGAACAATCTTCTTCTTCTTCTTTCTTCTTCATTCTACTGCAAGGAACTGCTGCGTGCACTTTATTTTCTTTATCCAGTAGAAGCAGAAACTATCGAAGAAGAACTCACAAAAGGCTGTGCAAAATCTGAATGAGAGCCGTGTGTACACCCAATTCTTCCTTTTCTGTTCGCAACTTAAAAGAGGCGAGTGGCGGTGTCGTTTCGTGAATCGTAGGTGGAAGCAGTTCGTGTAACCGTAAGGTCGCAGTCGTGACCTTTCGCGATCAGAAAAGCGGGAGCGGGTTGTGCTAGTAGATATTAATTTATATGCGCATTTACATATATACCCCCCAATTCTTATGTATTTACACATATAACTCCTAGACTTTAATTCTTAGATTTATACCACCCAAATCTTTCATATCACATAAAATTGCCACATTTAAACTTCTAAAAGTGAAATGCACTTGTATGTCAGAAAATGGAGTTTAGGTGTTTGATATGTAAATACATAAAACTTCAGTGGCATGCATGTAAATCTTCCTAATTTTTAAAGCCATTGACATAAATACCACATATTATGTACACATATCTTACAATTTAACTTTTATATTTACCTATATAGCACTCCAAGCCATACATTTCATCATAGATAATTTTTAAAAGTGAAATACGCATATGACATGAAAGTATTATAAATATAAATATAAAATTTTAGGTGTTTGATATGTAAATGTGACCCCCCAAAATTTTGGAGGAACTTTTGCAAGACGGGAGGAGGAGAAAGTAGGGTTTTTTATTGAGCTGATTTTGGGCTGAGATGCGGCTGGCTCGGGATTAGCTCGATTGGATTGAGTTCATAACGAAATTAAATGATGGCTCGTTATGCTTTATTTCGAGCAAGTTGGGTCAAAATTGAATCGAGCTCAATCCGACTCAAAATCCAAATAAGCTTGCTCAAATTTGAGTTATTTGGCTCCGTTCCAGCTAGAAATTGGCTTGATCAGGCTCGAAATTGAAGATGACTTAGATTGAGATTTTTTTGGATCCGTTTCAGCATACATTATATTTGATTTTATTTAACATTATATATAATTTCTATAAATAAAAAATAATTCGAGCTGATGTAGAGCCAGTTCGAGTTGATTCTTGTACGATTCGAAATTAGTACGAAAAAAAGTTCGATCGAAAGTTTTGACTCAAAGATTGACTCGTTTATTTCAATCCGAGCTAAGATTTGAATCAATTTTCAGACGATTAACAATCTTCGAGCTAAATTAACCACCCTAATTAAAAGTAGAGAACAAGGAGGAGAGGAATATCAACGAGCTAGAGTATATTGCACAATACATTGTTCATCTGAGGCATAACATCGAAGAACGACTCGGCTTCATCGTCTCCTCTACTCAGACCAGACCTGCCTTAGGATTTAGTAGGGACACGATTTAGTAAATCTTATAGAACCAAATTTATCAAATTCTGAGATGGTTAAATTTTAAAACCGATTGGTATGTTGTAAATAAATCATTTCAAGTTGTTGGTTTCAATATTTCAGAGGGGAATTAAGAAATTGGTAGTTGCAAGAAGAAAGATAGGGCAACACATATTATTAACTTGATATCTGAAATGTTACCTTTTAACTACTTATTGTAGCTTCCCACTATGCTTCTTCTTCAATATGCTGAGTAGGATCTAAACCTACAACATTCATTGCATAAAATCAACAATATCTAACAACACTGGGGCAGTTAAACGATCCGATTTCAGGACGAGCACTAGCCAAAATTCAAATTAAGTTTTGAACAATTAATGATATGTGAACTAAAGTCGCTAAATTTTCTCCCCTAACATCATTAGGACTACTAACGATCCAAATTCGGGCCAAACTGGGGTTGGCTCGAAAAAAAATTGATCACAAATTTTGGATCTTAGCCTAGCTCGTTTATTTCAATCCAATCTCCATTTGAGCCAGAATTCGAATTAATTTTTGAGTGATTAACTATCTTCTAGCAAAATTCACATCCTAAAACACACCGTAGCATAAGTAGAAGAACATTAGAATTAAATTTGAAGAGAACATAACTAATTTTCAAACGATTTAAATAAATGATTCTTTGAGAAAATAATATTTTAACCAATATTTTGATGAATAAAAAAAAACAGCTACTCAAGCTCAAAAATTGTTAAAAAAAGATTAAGATTTTCATTATTGAGCATGATGATAATTATATTGTTCATGTTCTACAGAGTATCTTTTGAAAGAATTTATCGGCCTGTAGTTATACTCAATGACTCAATCTATTGTTTTTACTCATTCGGGATGACTTTCGCCGATTGATGTAGTTCTAGTCTTTTGATTCTTGCTGGTCTATAATGTTTGATATATGATGAACTGGACTGTCTCTTTTTTAATATACATATCACGACATGTAGTTGCCTTTGGTGACTCGATCTATCGTTTCTACTCATCCGGGGTGGCTTATGCTGATTGATGTGCTCCTACTTGTTTAATTCTTGATGATTTGGATTTTTTGACATATGATGACCTAGACAGTCGCTTTCTGATTATACATATCGCGTCCTGTAATCCCGTTCCGTGACTCAATTTATTATTTCTACTCATCTAGGTAGGCTTCCGCTTATTGATATGCTTTGAACCGAATGATCCTCGATGATTTGGATCATCCAATATATTATGACTTGAACAATCACTTTCTGGTTATACAATATGACATTTTTCAACTACATATGCCAAAATAATCTGCATATAAATTATTTAAAGAAGGAAAGGAAATTCCTTCCCTTTTTAGTGCCAAAAGTATCCTTGGTCGTTGGGCACCTGCTCTTCTTCGTGAAGGTGTTGCTCCCTTTCTCGAGCCAATGCCTCTTGGATGACATTTTATATATGTTCCTTTAACTTCTAGATTTGCTGGTTTATAAACTCTCAAATGCACTATATGTTAACAATATCTCTGTTATGATTTTATTGTTTGTGTGTTGCCCCTTTTTTTGTTTGTGACATGATTCACGCTCACCGCACCCTTTAGGATGTTGAATTTTAATATGTCCATGAGTCACAACTCAAGAGTTAGAGCGTATGAAAAGTGTATGTGAGTGTGTGTGAGAGAGAGTGCGTGATAATGAACAATAAAATTGTTGACATCAATTTTTGATGTCACGAGTGTAGGGTGTCCGCTCGAGCGCTAAGGAACGTTGTTTGATGCACCTGTTGACTCCTGTAGTGCGATACATCCACTTCGGACCTTTCGACACATATTTGTCGCGTCGCACGCGAAATAGGCTTGAATTGGCCTAGTCGTGGAAAAAGTGGTTCGAACAACCCCGGATGACGAAAAGGACTGCGGGGTCGCGTCCGGAACGCCGATTTTGCCTAGGGGGACTCTCATTTCACAGAAAAGACGTGTCCGGACAAAAATGCGAAAATAATAATAATATAATAATAATAATATTATTATTACATTAATATAATAATAAAAACTCCTATATTCTACCCATGCCTCCCTGTTCACGCCGGTCCAGGAAACAATAATAAGTTTTTTTTTTATATTTTTTATTTTACTTTTTTTTTTGAAATGGCTCTCTCTCTCTCCTCCCAATCCATGGCAAACCGCTCGCCCCTTTCTTCCTCGATCGGGCCTCTCCCCCTCCAGATTCGCGAAACCTCCCCGATCCCTCTTTTCCGTCGCCGGCGCCGCTTGCCGCCGGCCGCGCCTCTCTCCTTTCATTTGGTAAAAGAACATATGAAATGACATTTAACACAAATTTCATTTTTCGTTCAAGTGTAGCGTAGCTTTATTTTTTCTTACTTTATGGGCCGGAGTTGGGCCGTTTTCTACTAGGACTTAATTCTAGGCCGAATTGTATGCGTTGGATATTTACTATGTGCAACGGCCCAATTGTAGCTCCAATTAAAAAATTCATTCTTGCTCCAATTAGTGCATTAAGAACTTTTGTTTACACGTGTGATTAGCCTCACCCATGCTTGCACCAATGAGCTGCCACAATTATAAACCCTAAGCAAATCAGCTGTAGCTCATTAAGAGTTTGATAAAATTTTGTAAAAAAAAAATTTATGGAATAATAAAAACTATATTTGTCTTATGAGATGTGAATTTAATTAATGAATTAATTAATGTAATCGAGTTGAATTGACAAGCTATTGAGCCTGAGTCAGGCAAAGTTCGGCTTATGAGCTCATTAACGAGTTGAGTTCAAGACGGTTCACGAGTGACTAAACTCACTTACACCCACAAGTGGTGTTGAAAAGATTATGTCAGACGGCTAATCAATGACGATGAAACATTTGTCAATCACTTTAAGGTCGATCCTTAATTATTTGTCAATTCTGAGGATTGCTGGATGAGTTGAATTACATAGGCACGTCCAACTCTTGGGAAAGTGATAGCTTGAACTTCAATTCGCAAGGTCAATTTGTCTGGTAGATTCAATGGATTTGATTCGATATGAAATGGGCCCAAGAATTTGGCCCAGATCGTGTGGTTCGTCAGATGTTTATTAGCTGATAATTAGACCGAAAAAGCCCATTTATCTTATTATGTGTGAGCCCTAAGGGTTATATGCGCGAATTGAACTTACGATCTCACTGTTTATATTTTTTCTCTGAAAAGCTTCTCACCGTGTTATGCGCAATTATGAGGTAACAAGGTGATGATGTGAAATATACCAGTTATTTTGGTATATATATATACAGGAACAAAATAGGATAACGATCTTTGACGAAGCGAAAAATAGAACGAGCAAAATTCACCCCAGAAAATAGTAACATAGCAGAACACACTGATTTACGTGATTCAACAAATTGCCTATGTCAACGGAGTTGCAAATGATTTTACTACTTGAGGAATTTACACCAGTCGATCGTCTCGACTTACAAGAGGAATCTCTCACTTTATTGCTCTCTATTCTTCTTTCTTTGTTCTTCTCTCTCTACACCGATATACACCGAAGAAACTCTATACTGAGATACACCGAAGAAGATAAACTTACAAGAGAAATAAACTCAATATCTCTTCTGTCACAATCAACTAAGAAGCCAAAGGAGAACAATCTTCTTCTTCTTCTTTCTTCTTCATTCTACTGCAAGGAACTGCTGCGTGCACTTTATTTTCTTTATCCAGTAGAAGCAGAAACTATCGAAGAAGAACTCACAAAAGGCTGTGCAAAATCTGAATGAGAGCCGTGTGTACACCCAATTCTTCCTTTTCTGTTCGCAACTTAAAAGAGGCGAGTGGCGGTGTCGTTTCGTGAATCGTAGGTGGAAGCAGTTCGTGTAACCGTAAGGTCGCAGTCGTGACCTTTCGCGATCAGAAAAGCGGGAGCGGGTTGTGCTAGTAGATATTAATTTATATGCGCATTTACATATATACCCCCCAATTCTTATGTATTTACACATATAACTCCTAGACTTTAATTCTTAGATTTATACCACCCAAATCTTTCATATCACATAAAATTGCCACATTTAAACTTCTAAAAGTGAAATGCACTTGTATGTCAGAAAATGGAGTTTAGGTGTTTGATATGTAAATACATAAAACTTCAGTGGCATGCATGTAAATCTTCCTAATTTTTAAAGCCATTGACATAAATACCACATATTATGTACACATATCTTACAATTTAACTTTTATATTTACCTATATAGCACTCCAAGCCATACATTTCATCATAGATAATTTTTAAAAGTGAAATACGCATATGACATGAAAGTATTATAAATATAAATATAAAATTTTAGGTGTTTGATATGTAAATGTGACCCCCCAAAATTTTGGAGGAACTTTTGCAAGACGGGAGGAGGAGAAAGTAGGGTTTTTTATTGAGCTGATTTTGGGCTGAGATGCGGCTGGCTCGGGATTAGCTCGATTGGATTGAGTTCATAACGAAATTAAATGATGGCTCGTTATGCTTTATTTCGAGCAAGTTGGGTCAAAATTGAATCGAGCTCAATCCGACTCAAAATCCAAATAAGCTTGCTCAAATTTGAGTTATTTGGCTCCGTTCCAGCTAGAAATTGGCTTGATCAGGCTCGAAATTGAAGATGACTTAGATTGAGATTTTTTTGGATCCGTTTCAGCATACATTATATTTGATTTTATTTAACATTATATATAATTTCTATAAATAAAAAATAATTCGAGCTGATGTAGAGCCAGTTCGAGTTGATTCTTGTACGATTCGAAATTAGTACGAAAAAAAGTTCGATCGAAAGTTTTGACTCAAAGATTGACTCGTTTATTTCAATCCGAGCTAAGATTTGAATCAATTTTCAGACGATTAACAATCTTCGAGCTAAATTAACCACCCTAATTAAAAGTAGAGAACAAGGAGGAGAGGAATATCAACGAGCTAGAGTATATTGCACAATACATTGTTCATCTGAGGCATAACATCGAAGAACGACTCGGCTTCATCGTCTCCTCTACTCAGACCAGACCTGCCTTAGGATTTAGTAGGGACACGATTTAGTAAATCTTATAGAACCAAATTTATCAAATTCTGAGATGGTTAAATTTTAAAACCGATTGGTATGTTGTAAATAAATCATTTCAAGTTGTTGGTTTCAATATTTCAGAGGGGAATTAAGAAATTGGTAGTTGCAAGAAGAAAGATAGGGCAACACATATTATTAACTTGATATCTGAAATGTTACCTTTTAACTACTTATTGTAGCTTCCCACTATGCTTCTTCTTCAATATGCTGAGTAGGATCTAAACCTACAACATTCATTGCATAAAATCAACAATATCTAACAACACTGGGGCAGTTAAACGATCCGATTTCAGGACGAGCACTAGCCAAAATTCAAATTAAGTTTTGAACAATTAATGATATGTGAACTAAAGTCGCTAAATTTTCTCCCCTAACATCATTAGGACTACTAACGATCCAAATTCGGGCCAAACTGGGGTTGGCTCGAAAAAAAATTGATCACAAATTTTGGATCTTAGCCTAGCTCGTTTATTTCAATCCAATCTCCATTTGAGCCAGAATTCGAATTAATTTTTGAGTGATTAACTATCTTCTAGCAAAATTCACATCCTAAAACACACCGTAGCATAAGTAGAAGAACATTAGAATTAAATTTGAAGAGAACATAACTAATTTTCAAACGATTTAAATAAATGATTCTTTGAGAAAATAATATTTTAACCAATATTTTGATGAATAAAAAAAAACAGCTACTCAAGCTCAAAAATTGTTAAAAAAAGATTAAGATTTTCATTATTGAGCATGATGATAATTATATTGTTCATGTTCTACAGAGTATCTTTTGAAAGAATTTATCGGCCTGTAGTTATACTCAATGACTCAATCTATTGTTTTTACTCATTCGGGATGACTTTCGCCGATTGATGTAGTTCTAGTCTTTTGATTCTTGCTGGTCTATAATGTTTGATATATGATGAACTGGACTGTCTCTTTTTTAATATACATATCACGACATGTAGTTGCCTTTGGTGACTCGATCTATCGTTTCTACTCATCCGGGGTGGCTTATGCTGATTGATGTGCTCCTACTTGTTTAATTCTTGATGATTTGGATTTTTTGACATATGATGACCTAGACAGTCGCTTTCTGATTATACATATCGCGTCCTGTAATCCCGTTCCGTGACTCAATTTATTATTTCTACTCATCTAGGTAGGCTTCCGCTTATTGATATGCTTTGAACCGAATGATCCTCGATGATTTGGATCATCCAATATATTATGACTTGAACAATCACTTTCTGGTTATACAATATGACATTTTTCAACTACATATGCCAAAATAATCTGCATATAAATTATTTAAAGAAGGAAAGGAAATTCCTTCCCTTTTTAGTGCCAAAAGTATCCTTGGTCGTTGGGCACCTGCTCTTCTTCGTGAAGGTGTTGCTCCCTTTCTCGAGCCAATGCCTCTTGGATGACATTTTATATATGTTCCTTTAACTTCTAGATTTGCTGGTTTATAAACTCTCAAATGCACTATATGTTAACAATATCTCTGTTATGATTTTATTGTTTGTGTGTTGCCCCTTTTTTTGTTTGTGACATGATTCACGCTCACCGCACCCTTTAGGATGTTGAATTTTAATATGTCCATGAGTCACAACTCAAGAGTTAGAGCGTATGAAAAGTGTATGTGAGTGTGTGTGAGAGAGAGTGCGTGATAATGAACAATAAAATTGTTGACATCAATTTTTGATGTCACGAGTGTAGGGTGTCCGCTCGAGCGCTAAGGAACGTTGTTTGATGCACCTGTTGACTCCTGTAGTGCGATACATCCACTTCGGACCTTTCGACACATATTTGTCGCGTCGCACGCGAAATAGGCTTGAATTGGCCTAGTCGTGGAAAAAGTGGTTCGAACAACCCCGGATGACGAAAAGGACTGCGGGGTCGCGTCCGGAACGCCGATTTTGCCTAGGGGGACTCTCATTTCACAGAAAAGACGTGTCCGGACAAAAATGCGAAAATAATAATAATATAATAATAATAATATTATTATTACATTAATATAATAATAAAAACTCCTATATTCTACCCATGCCTCCCTGTTCACGCCGGTCCAGGAAACAATAATAAGTTTTTTTTTTATATTTTTTATTTTACTTTTTTTTTTGAAATGGCTCTCTCTCTCTCCTCCCAATCCATGGCAAACCGCTCGCCCCTTTCTTCCTCGATCGGGCCTCTCCCCCTCCAGATTCGCGAAACCTCCCCGATCCCTCTTTTCCGTCGCCGGCGCCGCTTGCCGCCGGCCGCGCCTCTCTCTTTCTTCTTCTTCTCTTCTTCTTCTTCTTTCTTCTTCTTCTTCTTCTTCTTCTTCTTCTCCTTCTTTTTTTCTGTTTCTTCTTCTCCTTTTTTTTCTGTTTCTTCTTCTCCTTTTTTTTGTTTCTTCTTCTTTTCTCCTCCTTTTTTTTCTGTTTCTTCTTATTATTATTTTTTTATTTTTCTTCCTCTTCTTTTCTCAGCCAACTCCTCCACCTCGTCATTTTACCTTCCCGGCGGCTGGATACTTCACTTGAGCACTTCAACGTTGCTGGACAGCGAGCATTGCCGCTATTCGAGGAGGCGTATGCGTCTTTTACCTCGTGGATTCCCATCCTTCGCCGTCATCGAGCAACCTCCCTCGCGAAGGTATATTTTGGTTATATTTTTTTACATGTCAAAATTATTATTTTTTGGGTTGCATTGCGTACTTCACTGATTCTTATCTCCTGTTCTCCTCGTTGTATGATTCATTGTGGGATACACTGGAGCACGGACTAGACGTCGACGGTTTAGAGCAAGTAAAGAGAACTTGCTTGCACCTTCGCAGTGGTGAGATCCCCTAAATTTCTAGCTAACCCTAGGTTTAGTGGTGTCTAGGTGTGTGGGTTCGATCGCTCACACGAAGTGCGTGCGTCGGCATGGGTCGGCGCGTCAACGTACTTATGTGATTGATTGTCGATTTCGTAGAGCGAACCGTTAGGTTAGGATTTTCTGTGCGTAATCAAACACCCCCCCTCCGTAGAGCCGAGTGTCTCCCTTTTGTTGTGAGCCTTAGCACAAGTCTGGATGGGTTGGAGTCCCTCACTCCCCTTGTTTTGGGTCTCCCTAGTTTTACTTGGAGAAGCTAAGGGGTCGGACTTGGCAAAACGATAGAAGCTTCGTAGCTGGCTCGCTTTGCAAAGTCTGGAGGAGTTCGCGAAATGGGAAAAGCTTTGTAACTAGCACATTTCGCGACGCCGTGTAGAGTTTTCCCTTCGGAGGTCTAGGGAGAAAACTCCTCACATTCCCACACCAATGCTAGAGGCGGCGATGCCGCATATCTAAATGTCTAAATCTTAGGTTTCCTAGGTGAGGTCGTTAATACGAGCGTGACTCGCTATCATATGTGGTCATATGAACCTCGTTGTTTGCATGTTACATATTGTATGTCATATATCGCATTTGCATCTGCACTCTGTACCTTGCATTTGCACTTGCACCATGCACCATGCACCATGCATCTTGCATTTGCACTTGCACCTTGCACCTTGCATTTGCACTTACACTTGCACCTTGCATTTGCATTTACACTTGCACCACTTGTGGCTCGGTCGGTTATCCTAAAACGGTCACATCACTTGTGTTTCAGTCGGCTACCCGGGCTAGGTTGGTACAACACTTTGGATTGATCGGATTTTTCATCCTGATCGACCGACCACTTGCTCCTTCACATGTTGTGTATGTGCATGTACATGTTTGTCTGCATGATCGATATCATCTACTTGAGTTGCATTCTTTCGGGTCAGGGTCACTGTCTTATCGACATACCCTCTTTTCGGCCCCCTCCCGCTATGACATGCCTACCTCCGGGTCACTGCCTTACCGGCATACCCTCTTTTCGTGCCCCTGCCGCTAGCA
>NW_018165038.1:23778-24581 GCF_001263595.1 Phalaenopsis equestris | reverse complement strand
GTGCCCCGCCCTCCCCGTTTTCCCCTTTTTCGGAGCCTCTGCCGCTACGACATGTCTACCTCTGGGTTACTGCCTTACCGGTATACCCTCTTTTCGGGCCACTGCCACGACATGCCCACCTTCGGGTCACTATCTTACCGGCATATCCTCTTTTCGGGCCCTTGCCACTACGGCATGCCATTCCCACGAGTTTTTTCCTTCATGACATACTCTTTATCACTACTTATATGTTTTGATTTGCTTGCACTAGCATTTGTATTTGCATGTTTGCATGGATAGCAAGCCAGGTTCGTTAGGAGAGTGACCCCGTGTTGGTTGCGATGCCTTAACGAGCATTGCTTGCTGGGTTGATCCCATTGAGCAATGCGAGTTAAGTCATCAAGATTGACATGAGTATGACTGTGCTAAAGATCTAACTCGTGTCATCATTCTTCGTGACACCCTTTAGATCCTTCGGATTTTTAGGATGGGGCCGGCATGACGACCCCGTCAAAGTCATACTATACCTAGACTTATCCCTCACTTAGATACTAGGTTAACACACATTTCGTTAGATGGTGTGCTAGGCTAGGACTTAGGGTGCTAGGTAGTCTTTTTGATACTTGACTATTGTTCTCTGTTGGATTTGTTGCCATAGCCAGGTATCTTTCTTTTGCATTGTGTTTGTGGTGTGACTGCATGCTGCATATGTGTGGTAGTGTTGTTGACCTCACTTTTGGTTGAGGTCTAGAAACTTCTTTAGTAGCCTAGGTCTAGCCATAGGACTTTCCTATTGACTAGTCTTAAAAAACTAGAAAAGGTAC
>NW_018165038.1:16501-16856 GCF_001263595.1 Phalaenopsis equestris | reverse complement strand
CTTACCCTCAATTCTTGTGTTCATCCTTCGAGATAGATACAGGATTTGAGATAAAGTGCTCTTTCATCTAAACTATGAAAATTATGGGGTCAGTTTGACTTCATCTTTTTCAAAACTAAATTTTTTTAACGTCCTTCCGAAGCGGGCAACGGGATTTCAATTTCGATGGCCGACAGCTTCTTACGGGCAAACTCCACACCAAAAATAGTGCCGACAAGTGTGTTAGGGCGTTCTTCTGTAGGGAGCCATGTTTATTTATATGCACACATACATCTACCGCTATGGGGGGGGAGCAAGTAATGATTTCTGACCCTTTTGCTTGCAGGTGCTGTTAGCCCCCCCCCCCCCCCCACCT
>NW_018165038.1:0-16318 GCF_001263595.1 Phalaenopsis equestris | reverse complement strand
CACGTGGGGGGGGGGACCAGGAGCAGATGCTCGTGCCCAGTATCTTAATTCTGCATTTTATAGTGATGTACATAATTATGACCGGGCATGTATATGCAGAGTCCGACCGTCCTTTTCTTTTCTAGGATATGTTGCCGACCTAGCGACATCGACCTGTTTATTATTTTGATTTAACTTGTTTTGCTTTCTTTACATCATTTTGCATGTCTGCACTTGTATGTGTTTTTCCTTGTTTTCTTTCTGTGATTTATCTAGGGTTTCACGATATAACATAGGCTCTTTAGGATTTAAATTTTAAAATTTCTGTAAAATGTTAAATAAAATATTCAAGATAATTAAAATTTAGGATTAAAATATTCAAGTTTTAAAAATTGCAATATTTACTTTTTTGCATATATTAATAGCGTCTCCACAATACTTAGGATCATTCTAGATAACTGCATTCATGTTTACATGTCCCGAGGAGGAGTCCCCATACTTTTCCAATCTGACTGGCCCAACATACCTTCATATATGTGGTTGTCTAGTGCGCCTATGGTGTTAGAAGGCTCCCCGACCCAGACGGGGTGTAAGTCTTTTTGTTGGAGTGTTTACAGCTTTGTAGCTGAACCTCCGCTTTCTCTTCTTTCCGGAGGCTTCCTTGCCATTTCAGTAGGTATAAGTCTCACCTCTTGAAGCTTCAGTTTATAGTCATAGGATAGAGTTTCATTCCTTTGACCTTAGGGCTACCGAGGTTTTCGTGGATGATGTAATTCACGGATTGCTTACCGGGGATCTCAGGTTGTGTTGGGTCGACTACCTTCACGACCAGGTAGACTTAGGGTCCTAGTAGCTGTGTATGACGGGTCCGTGGTACCCCGACCCAGTTACCTCTACCTTTTAGGATACTTTTCCTTGCCTTTTTGTTGAGCCCCTTTAAGCCCTGTCACTCTTTGACCTCGTTGATATCACCTTGACGGCCCGATGCCGATGAGCTGCCGCCCATTTGGGATACGACGATTTTTCCTCTGCCCTTTGCCCCGGACGTGCTTTGACGTATTGGGATATTCCCGTCAAGATGATTTAGGTTAGTCCATGGGCCCTGTGTGCTGATTAGCCACTACCCATTTGGGATGTGAGAGACTCACTCTCTACCCGATTGCTTAGCGTGAGCTTTGAAGTATTGGACCTTCCTTTGATTGCCTATACCCCAGATTTATGATAATATGAAGCGAAACTTCTTTTATCGAGAGTATTCTTAGGTATCCCCCGAGATGTAATTAACCAGTACGAACACGTTCCTCTGGGAGAATTTTGACCCCAGAACAAAAAATTGTACATACATCTGTCTCTCTGGTTATGGGTAGTCTACGTAAATACTTCTTTCGCGGGATCTTGTTTGGGCTGACATTCTTGACCTAACCTTGCAAGGTATATCGTACGTAGACTCTCCACATTTTACTTTTTCTCTTGTTTGTCACTTTGTCGTATGTCCCTTCTTATTCGATGCCTCTCCTCTTTGAATCATTTATATGGTTCATGAGAGAGATTTATTCGAATGGGGGAAGTATACGACGATCGACAAGCTGACGACTCATTTTATAATAAAAAAGATTAAAATAAAAAAGAGAAAAATGAACCCGTCATTATTACCTTATTCCAGCTCACATCCTTTTTAACTCATGAAATGAACCCTTATTTATAGAAGAGATTGTACAACATCTAAAGCTACATATTTTACCCTACTTTAATGGGGTGTTAAAAGACAGTTTAGGTATTTTACATGTAAGGGTCTATGGCTTGGCAATCTTCTGACTCGATCCGCTGAGCTTGGTGGACCTCAGTTCAGTAAAGCATGCCTGTTCGACTATGTTGAGTTGAGCTTTTCGGGCGGCCTTCGATGGACTTTGGGATGGTAGGACTGGCTCGATTGACTATACTTTATCGATCGGCTAATCTAGCCCGACTATCGACCATCAAACCCAGGAGAATAACTACTAACTTAACAATGCTAGGTTATCAGACAGAGAGTGAATTATCGTAACTTGAAATGTAAGTTTGAAAGCATGTCACCTGATATATAAGTCAAAAGCCATGCTAGGCTTGAAAGCATAGTGTGGACCCCACAACGTGACCTGGTTATTTCACATGCCTCGACTGCTGATAAGACGTCATCCGTATGGTATCTTGAGAGACTTACCCTCTGTACATATGTCCCGGCGTGTAGGTCTGTCAAAAAAGCTTGTTGTTCGCGAACAGTTCGTGTTCGGTTCGCCAATGAGTTTGTGTTCGATTCGTTCGATAAGTAAATGAGACGAACGCGAACAAATTTTTTTCGTTTGGTTAGTTAAACACCAAACATGAACATCGATGTGTTAGTTCGTGTTCGAATCATTATTGTTCGAAATATATAATAATTTAAAATAATTGTATATAAAAAATTATGATATTTTAAAAAATTTAAATTTATTAATTATAATATATAATAAATTAATAATAATATATTAATATATTATATTGACAGTGCTTGGGTAAGTCCAATTCACTTTGTTCCAAAAAAAGGAGGAGTGATTGTAGTGACAAATGAGAATAATGAATTAATTTTAAAAAGACACATCACTAGATAGCGATCTACATAGACAATAGAAAATTAAATTCTGCCACCAGGAAGGATCATTTCCCATTACACTTTTTGGACCAGATGTTGGATAGGCTGGCTGGGCACAGATATTTTTGTTTTCTCGATGGATATACCAGTTATCATAAAATATATATAACTTTAGAGGATTATGAGAAAATAACATTTACTAGTCCTTATGGAGCTTTTGCTTTTCGATAAATGCCATTTGAATTATGTAATGCAACTGCAACATTTCAAAGATGCATGATGTCAATTTTTAGTGATTTAATTGAAAAAGGGATTTAGGTTATTATGGACAATTTTTCTGTGTTTGGAACTTCATTTGAAATATGTCTAAATCATTTAGATAAAATTCTAGAACGATGTGAAAAAACTAATCTTTTATTAAACTGAGAGAAATGTCAATTTATGGTTGCAGGAGGAATTGTGCTTGGGCAAAAAATTTCAGAAAAATTAAAAATTTCAGAAAATGGCATGGAAGTAGATCCTGCAAAAATTCAGGTTATATCAAACTTGCCTCCGCTTACTCATGTAAGAAGAGTTAGGAGCTTTTTAGGGCATACTGAATTTTCCAGGAGATATATTAAAGATTTTTCAAAAATTACTAAACCTTTATGCCAACTTTTGAAAAAAGATATAAAATTTGATTTCAACCAAAATTGCCTTAAAGCCTTTGAAACTTTAAAAGAAAAATTGATCACTTCTCCTATAATTGTTTCACCTGATTGGGAGAAACCTTTTGAATGAATGTGTGATGTTAGTGATTATGCAATTGGAGTTGTATTAGAGCAGAGATATGATAAGATTTTTAAAGTTATATACTATGCTAGTAAGACTCTTAATGATGCTCAGATTAACTACACCACCACTGAAAGAGAGTTATTATCCATTGTATATGCTTTTGATAAGTTTAGGTCATATCTGATTGGAGTAAAATGTAATGTGCATACTGACCATTCAACTATTAAATATTTGATGGAATAGAAGGATGCAAAACTAAGAATAATTTGATGGGTACTTGATCTCGAAATTGCTTATATGCAACAGTATAACAATGACTTTAATTATAGTTTTCACTTATATTTCCTTATTTTACAATAGTGCCAAAAACTTGATCCTGAAGAAAATAAGAATTTAACTTTTCAATTTATATATATATTGGGATATTATGCAAGTATATATATCATTATCAAGTAATATATGACTTTTTCATTAAGACCTGAATATCGAACCCATAGGGAGAATACACAATATGCACTATTAAACAACAACTTTCTATTCTAAAAACACAATTACTTAAACTACAAATATTTTCACTGTATTAAAATTCAAATCTTTTTGGTATTTTTGATATAATGACAGAACAGTGACAATTTAAAAAGATAATATGAGTTCATGTAAAAGAAAAGTACTAAATTTGAAAAATATCATTCTCCTTATCATGAATCAGTAATAAGTATAGTAATTATGTTGTGGAAGTATGCAAAGTGTGTTGTGTCAAATAGGAGCAATTATATTCCCTTACTAGAGATACTATAAAGAACATTGGCTAATTTAAAGTTTGAATAGTTCTGAAGACCGGCTAGGCAGGGAGGATACCAGCTCTCACTCTAGAGTTTCCTTGATTCCCTCCACTTAGGGGCTAACATTTCGTATCAGGATCTAAAATAAAAAATTAAGTGGGGGCTTTAACCTGTAACTTTAAAGTCCTCTAACATTAATATTGGGGATGCCAAACTGGCTCGTCATTCGCGAAAAGTCGTGTTCATCTCGTGTTTGGCTCGTTCATTAAGAAACGAACACGAATGGTGACTTCACGAACAATGTTGAACATGAGCTTATTTCAAACAAATCAAACAAACTAATAAACGAACCGAACACGAACACAAGCTCTGTTCGTTCGTGTTCGGTTCGTTTACACCCCTACTGACGTGAACTTTAAAAGCATTGAGATGCTATTGTGAGATAACCATCCTTTATGACACCCTTTCACCAATCGTCACTTAAACATAAGTAATATTCCTTTAATCCAAAATATTCTTAGGCATCCCCCTAGAATGTAATTAACCATATGGAATACGTCCCTTGGGAGTGCTCTTGGACCCAGGACAAAAACAAATTTGTTCCTCTGGTTACTTGGGTAGATTATGTAGGTATTCTCTTATGGATATTCAGTTCCATGTGTCTCGATCTGATTCTGTTTGGACGTACATACTTAACCTATTGCACTAGATTTAACACATATAAGCTCTTGAGGTTTTTTTCTAAATTTGTATGCCTAGTCTTTGTCATATATCTCTCTTTTATGATCTCTCTTCTCTGAATTATTCCCACGATACAAGTAAGAGAGTTCTTCGGAAAAGAGAATGTTAAGATGAAGATTAAATAGGCTAGCGATTCCAAAATAAAAAAGAACAAAAAGCAACCATCTGAACGTCTTTAGTCTTATGGACCCTATCTCAGATGACTAAATCCGGTAGGATTTAGCCTTGTCTTTTGTTCGGACTGCCATGTCTAGACAACCCGGTTAAATAAACAGTCCTCTTGGTCTTTTATTGGTGGGCTCTCCTTAGTTGTACCTTCCCTTTCTTATGAATTGTTAGATCTCATCGAGATTCGTGCTGGTGCATTCCCGATATATAAATTTGCTTAGACATTTTGGCAAAAACTTAGGAGGCCAGCTTTAATGAACTAAAGATCAGCTTATAATCTTTTATTTTAAATGTTATTTTTTTCTAGTTAGTTAAGCACTGAAATTTGATAACTTGGGATTCTTTATATTATTTCCAACCAAGATGCTACACATTCAAGTACCCTATAAGATTGTTTATGCTTTAGAAATTTGCAAACCTAAATAAGATGCTACCTGTCGCTACGCTCATCGCTACTTGTATTGTCTCCGATCATCTTCTCCCACAAACCTATTATCGCCCGTCACCAAAAATCGGCATCAACATTATTGTTGACATGTGTGGCCACCCACCACCGTCTGTTGTTGTCAATTTCCTCCCCATCGCCCATAACTGTAACGTATGTTGTCATCATACATCCAACCATTTGCTTATATATTTGAAGGTTTTAGGAGCTTTAATGGCAGCCTTTCTAAGACCACGTGCCCTTGACTGACTATTTGTTTTTTTTTTTGTGGTATAAATATGGGGAAGATTTACATACTCACTACTACAAAAATTGCAGTTTACATATATATGCAATGTAAAAGGTAAATTGTAGGGGTTAGATATGCAAATGCATAGAAATTGGCTGGTATGTTTGTAAACTCCCCATAGGCTCAGGTAGCCGTTTCACAACCCATGTTTTACATGATTGAATTGTGTAAAAGTAACTTCACCATTCCTGTTATATTGGAGATGACTTCAGTTCATATGAAATAATACAGTTGCAACACAAATTTATGTTAAGGCCTTGCTTGATTAATTACTGGAATTCTTATTGATGCGTCATCAATAAATTTGTATCATATGGCATGAATCTCGAGACATGACAAATATTGTGATAATCTTTTTAGTAATAAAAGTTCAAATTTTGATTATAATTCATCCAAAATTTTGATTTCAACACACTTACAATCAAACAAATTGGCTAGATGAGATGGATGCAATGATATCAAAATTGATCTAATCCGAGTTATTTGAAAGTTTTCGGTATATAATTGAAGGTTAAACAGATTTTAAATCTGATAAACTTATAATCAATACACTTACAATCAAACAATTTAGTTTAAAAGTAGAAATCATTGTCAATCAATAAGAAATCTCGATTAAAACCAAAAGTAGTCTAAAATAAAAGATAAAAACTTATCTCAAATTCTCTACCAAACTCTTGAAGTTTCTTTGAATCTATTCTCTTTTACAACGCTCTCAAAATAAACTAAAAACAAAAAGGATAAAGTAAATTTTTGTGGTGCTTGAAAATCTCTCCAAAACTATCTCTTCAAACTCCTTAGAATTCCTCTTCTTCTAACTCTTTTCAGAATTTTCAAGCACCCCTTTCAAATGTCTCAACTTCCTTCTTTTATAAATCTCCAAAAGGTGCCTTAGAAACTCTTCAAAATGTGTCAACTTTCGATGAATCCTCCAAAGGATGCCTCCTTTCACAAGTCTTTTAATAATATTTTCGTTCTTATTGGTCATAATCACCCTCTTAAGCCAATAGGTGTCTCAAATACCTCTTCAAAATTCGGCCAAATGAAGAAGAACGTCAAATAACTGCCTTTGGCGCTTAAGCGCAAGGCCTCTGGTGCTTAGGCATGGTCTTGTCTGTTTCACCGGCGCTTAGGCGCCAAAACACTTTAGCATAATTTTCACCTTTAGCACAATTTTCACCTCTTTGCTCCAAATTTGTTCCTTTTTCAGTCCTTTTAGCTTTATTCACATTTTTACTTGTACTTGAAAGAAAAACACACAAAAACATTCCATTAAGGCACAATATTTCAAAAATAGGTATAAAAATGTGTCGAAAAAATACTATATATTTTAGGTGTATTAGGCATCTATTTCTTTTAGCTATTGGATGTATGACCGTTACTTATCCTTAAATGACACTTCAATCTTTAAAAACTAAATAAGTATGATATGTATATGAGTTTCTTTAGGAGTTACTAAAATTTAGATTTAGAAATATAGTAGTCCAATGTAAGAAAAAATAATTAATAAATGAGACCAACTTAAAGAAACCAACTTAGAGTTTACAAATTTTTAATGTTAAGAAAGATGAAAACATGAGTTTTTATCTAATTTAGAAATATTTTAGATTCTCCAAATTTAGAATTTAGTTCCTTTATTATCTCCACTTAAAAAATTTTATTAAGAATAATTTTACTTACTATATTATATCCATAAGCTTAAGAGTTTCTTAAGTCTTATACTTTAAAAAGATCAAATGTGAAACTAATTTTTTATTAGGCACTAATCCTCAAGCTTCTCCTCCCTTACATTTTTTTTCTTTCTTTTCTTTTCCTTTTTTTTCTTTTTCTTTTACTTTTTGAGGTAAGGATTGTTATATCTAGATAGACCTTTAATGGTTTTGAATTCCTCTTCTCCTTTGCTAAAGCAAAGTCCTGGTATAAATCTTTTACATATAAATATAATAATAGCTTTAAAAATTATTTTTAATAAAAGAAATTTAAGTATTAAAAATAAAAGTCTAAATTTTTTAATTTTTCAAAAATACAATTTTTCTTACTAAAGATAGTTACACTATATTTAGTATTTTCTACACTAAAAACTTTTAACTGAAAGTTATTCTTCATTACTCAAAATTTTAACTAAATTCTCTTACTCATTTCTAAAATCAAATATTACTTCCCTAATATAACTTCATATACATGATCATTTTTATTTTCAAATCAAAGTCACTTGTAGCACATTTCAGAACTAATAAAATTCAAGTTTTGAAAATATTTTTCATCCCCCCAAAACATAAACTTTTAATAAGATTAAATTGTTTAACATTAGATATATATAAACAGGAATGAAAATAAAAAAATTAAAAATAACATAGTAACATGAATTTTAATATCCTAATTATACAAGTATAAAATTAAAGACATGAGTAAAATTAATTTTTGATCAAATTTTCTTCATTTTCATTTTAGTTTAACGTGTAGAGATTCAATAGACTTCTAAGTAGTGGGTATAAACATAAAAATAAACTAACAACTAACTTTGATATCACAGTCTCAATATAAAAACAAACACACTAATACGATAAGAGAAAAATACAGGATAGCAGTTTTTTTTTAAGTTTAAAATTTAAAACTAAAGTTAGCAAGATTTTCAACTTTTCGCAAGACATAGAATTAAGTTCAATCCTTAACTAACTAACACAGTTCTAAACACACAACAACATTTACTACCCTAACATTATAAAAAATAATAATAACAAAGCATAGCATCACAATACAATTAAAAATAAAAATCTCACACATCACAATGTTTGAACAAGCACACAAACATACATGTCTCAAGTCAATCACAAATCTCACTTAAACATAAAAGTCCAAACCACATCACATAGTTCAAATCAACACACATATGGAAATGTAGCAAGCCCAAACCATATAGTTCATATCATATTACAATCATAAAAATAAATCTCTTAGTTCTACTCCTCATCCTCTAAATCACCGCTATCCCAAACTTCTGTAGGCTCATAATCAGGGTATCTAAGATATGGAGGAAATTGCACTCCTTGGTTACCCCTAATGAGGCTCTCCAAAGATGAGTGAAATTTCTCTTCATAATCATCTTTTCTCTTATTATACCTATCAGTGTGATCTGGAAAATGCTCTAAATTTTGTACCCTATCAGCGGTAAAATTGATATTATCCATCATCCTCTGCAATAACTCATTTTGGGTATGAGTAGACTCACCTTGAGATGTAGAAGCATGTGAAGTAGATGGTTTAGATGAAGAAGCAACAGAGGTAGATGCAACAGACATTTCCATTCCATATCACCTGAAAAATCCTCCTCTCCAATCAAAATTCAAATGCTCAGATTAAGTCTTCGAATCCACCTTTGTGATGCTCTTTATACTTCCTCCCAGCTATCTTATTTTACCTTAGCCTTCTCACGTAAGGAAAAGATCAAGAAAGTAAATCTCAGACCTGCTGTAGTAATGGCAGTGGCAGAACTGATGATAGTCTGATATATTAAAGTTCCAATGTTGATGAGCTTTCCTTCCTGGATACAATAATTTAACGTTGCTCTCTCTAGTAACTTCACTGAGATGATTTTTTGGTAGCAGACGAGCAAAAATAAAATAGTGCCATGCCTTCGAAGGTGCACTTAACTTTGACGTGGAAAATTTCATTTGTGATCTTCTAGAGTCCTGTGATCTTCTAGAGTCCTCTTCCAACAATCAAATATGAAATAATCTCATCTGTCTCCATCTTAGATAGACTATAATTTGCATAAAAACATAAAGTATTCGGTGGCAAATGGTAGAACAAATTGACTACCTCAGGTGAAAAAGGTACCAACTTTCCTGGAACCATGAATCTATCTTCTTCAGCCTAAGGGAGGTTAGCATAGAACTCCGTAACAACAAAAATAACTGCAACAGTAGAAAAACAATAGAATCGTTCCCACTTTTGACGAACGATCAGATCTTTCACAGATCCACCTAGATTCTTAAAACAACGCTCTTGAATAAGCTTTCATGATTGTAACGTATCACTGCACCTATCTTGAGCCTTCAAACTAAAAAAATTGTACGAATCATAAGGGCTCTTTCCTTTACTCCTCTTCATTCTTGGTGTTATTCTACAATTTTATAAAATTCCAAAATAACTTCAAAAATCAAGTCTAAACTACTAAACTAAACTTCCAAAAGCATAAACTACACTTCTTATGCAACTTCCATTGATTTTTCCTCATTTTTCACCATGAATAGTGAATTTTCAAATTTCTCCAAATGTACTCAAAACATGTGATGAAAATAAAAAATTTTTGCATAGAATTAAAGCTCTTACCTTAAGAAATCTAAATTTAGCAATTTTTTCTTGATTCTCCCAAGAAATCTCCACTTAATGGCTTGCCCTAGCTCTCAAAAATAGCAATTTCGAGAGGTTGAAGGTAACAGGAGGATAAAAATGGCAATTTTTGGCTCAAATTTTCACTTTTAATAGTTCACAAACTGGTTTTCATGAATTGGGCGGATAAGTAGCGCTTAAGCGCCTGCCTCTTGGGTTAGCTTGCGCTTAAGCGCGATATGTGGCGCTTAGGCGCTAGTGCATGATTTTTGAAATTTTTAAATTTAAGTAAAATGCACTATTCGCCAAAGTATACCACCCCTAAATAATCTCATAACACTTAAATGACTATTTTCATCTCCTATAACTCTCCTCTCTCTCAAAATTCTCTTTATAACTCAATTCAATTCAAGGCTAAAAATAACGCAAATTTTCACACAAACAAATATATATATTCTTTCACAAACAATAATAAGTACATATAACACATAATTCTCACTTCAAAAAGTCTTCGATGAGAAAATTTTCCAAATACAAACACCTAACAAACATACACCTTTAAACTCATAAGAAGTCATAAACACTAAAAACAAACACTAACATATAAACATAACAACTCCAAACAAACAAACTCAAATATAAAACTTAATTCCCCTCTTCATTTGATGGGACAAACTCTAGTCTTTCAGTAGTCTCTTCTGGGGCATTTGGAATATAAAGATGATAAAACGGACAGTGGTGACGTGCGCTGATACTATCTTCTTCAATCCATTTCTGCTTAAGAAACATCTCCTTATTTGCTTCCTTTATATAACTAGTATAACTAAATTGTATTTTCAATTTCCATCCAATATGTTCAAGATATGCATGAATCTCAATTTCCTTAGTCTCAAGTAAAGCCATGGTAGTCTCAATTTTGTTGATATTTTCTGATATTCCTTCGATACTAATGGCTAAAAAACCATTATACATCTCTTGTGCACTTTGACTAATGAATCTCTTCCTCATGGTCTCTTCCTTCTTCTTAAAATCCATCTTCCATGAAGACATTTTCTCTAAATCTCTCTTTCTTTTATAGACTTTAGTGCTAAAAAAGATCTGACACAAAATTCCTTCACTAAACCATTTTATTTATAAGCCTAAATCCTTCAAATAACTTCTGGGCATGTCTAGGAACTACCTTGGCACGTTTTTACAAACTAATTGGTGGTTAAACCTTATAGATTCAAAATTTTGCACATGTGTTTTTAACTTCTGCGCTTAAGCGCCGAATATTGGCGCTTAAGTGTTAGTGCACATTTTTGCAACAATCAACTTATCGTCCAAATTCTCATTCTAACATGTCTAGATCACTAAATAAAGTCTTAAAATATATACTAAAACATAACAGCTAAAAAATACTCCCCAATTTTTCTTAATCACACAAAAATGATAATCAAAGCAAAACACACTGATAGCTATGGGTTGTTGATCCCGAAACTGCTTATATGGAACAATATAATAACAATTCTGATTATATTTTTCACTTATAGTTCCGTATTTCGCAACAAAACCAAAAACTTGATTTTCAAGAAAAATAAGAATTTAACTTCTAATTTATATATATTGGGATATTACACAAGTATGTGTATCGTTATCAAGTAATATAAGAATTTTTTATTAAGACTTGAATATCGAACCCACAGGGAAGATATGTAATTTGCACTTTTTGGAAAACATTCTATTTTAAAAGGACAATTGTTTAAACTAAAGACGTTTTCGCAGTAAATAAAGTTTAAATATTTTGGGTAATTTTAATATTTTGACCAAAATAGAACAAACTTAAAAAGATAACTTGAGTTTTTGTAGAAGAAAATCACTAAATATGAAAAAATCTTTCTCCTTATCATAAATCAGGATAAGTATAGGAATTTTTTTGTGAAAGTATGCAAATTGTCTTGTGTCAAATAACAGCTTACTAGAGATGCTATAAAAAATATTGGCTAATTTAAAGTTTGAATAGTTCTGAAGACCGGCTAGGCAGGAACATACTAGCACTCACTCTAGAGATCCCTCTATTTCCTCCACCTAGTGGCTAACATCTCGTATCAAAACCTAAAACAATAAACCAATTTGGGGGCTTTAACTTTTCACTTTAAAGTTCTCTAACTTTATACCCTTCAATGAATATTTCCCTATTTATTTTCACTCAATCATGTGAACTACATTCTCATTCATACATGATTCTTTCCAATTGTTGGCTGAGACAATACCAGCTCGGTTCTTACATGTTCTCACAACAAATTTAAACATATGGATTTGCCAAATCAAGAAGTAAATGAAGTCCATGGATTTAAATCATCACAACTTCTTCCAACTCCAACATTAAAGATCAATATTATCCACAACTTCCATCCAACACTTAATTACTTATCATTTTAAGAAGAAATATAAATAAAACTACTCAGAATCCATGATGAAAATAAAACCACATTTTAGTTTAAAAGTGGAAATCATTGTCAAACCAACAACAAGTCTCAATTAATACCAAAAGTAGTCTAAAACAAAAGATAAAAACTTATCTCAATTCCTCCACCAAACTCTTGAAGTTCATTTGAATCTATTCTCTTTTACAACACTCTCAATATAAAACTAAAATAAAAAAGAATAAATATGTGGTGCCTGAAAATCTCTCCAACTAACTCCCCAATTTTAGAACTTTCAAAACTTTCCCAGTACTTTCAGGACCACACATTTTTTCAGACCTTTTCAAGACTCTTCTCAAAGTCTTCTCTTCCTTATTTTATAATTTTCCAAGAGGTGCCTTGGTATCTCTTCAAAATATGTCTTGATTGGATGTATTTCCCTAAGAGATGCATCATTTCATAATAATTTTCGTCCATGGTGGTTGTAACCACCTATTAAGCCAATAAGTGTCTCAAAAACTTCTTCAAAATTTGCAAAAACCAAATTTACTCATCCAATAACTGCCACTGGTGCTTAAGCGCGATACCTGCCACTGGTGCTTAAGCGCGGGGTCTCTGGCACTTCAGAATAGCATTCTCTGTTAAACCAGTGCTTAAGCGTCGGATCTGGTGCTTAAGCGCCAAAACACTTTTGCACTTTTTTCACCTATTTGCTCGAAATTTGATCCTGAAATTTGATCCTTTTTTTTTGCTCCAAATTTGATGCTTTTTCACTCCTTTAAACAATTTTCACCATTTTTACTTGTATATGGAAAAAAAACACAAAAATACCTTCCAAAAAAAACATTTCAGGAAACGACCATTAAATCCACTACCTCTACATCACAAAGACACAATGAATGAATTTACATATTTTAGGCGTATCAAAATCTCCTAAACTTAAAATGTTACTTATCCGCAAGTGACACTTCAATCTTTAAAAACTAAATATATATGATATGTATATGAGTTTCTTTAGAAGTTACTAAAATTTAGATGTTACTGTTACTAAAATTTAGATTTAGAAATACAGTAGTCCAATTTAGAAAAAATATTCAGTAAATAAGACCAACTTAATGTTTAGAAATTTTAATGTTAAGAAAAATGAAAATATGAGTTCTTATCTAATTTAGAAATATTGTAAGTCATCCAAATTGAGAATTTAATTCTTTTATTATCTATACTTAAAAAGACTTATTAAGAATAATTTTAGTTACTATATTATATTTATAAGCTTAAGATTTTCTCAAGATTTATACTTTAAAAAGATTAAATGTATAACCAATTTTTGATTAGGCACGAATCCTCAAGCTTCTCCTCCCTCACTTTTTCTTCTTCTACTCTTTTTTTTTTCTTTTTCCATTTTTTTTCTTTTCATTTTCTTTTATTTTTCTTTTTTTAGGTAAGGATTACTATATCTGGATAAGCCTTTAATAATTTTGAATTCTACTTTTCCTTTCCTAAAGCAAAGTCTTGATACTAAACTTTTACTTATAAATATATTAATAGCATTGAAAATTATTTTTAATAAAAGAAATTTAATTTCTAAAAATAAAAGTCTAAATTTCTAAAATTTTCAAAAATACAATGTTTCATACTAAAGATAATTACTTATATTAATCATTTTCTACACTAAAAACTTTTAACTTAAAGTTTTTCTTCATTACTCAAAATTTCAACTAAATTCTCTTACATATTTCTAAAATCAAATTTTACTTCCCTAATATAACTTCATATACATGATCAAATTTTCTTTTCAAATCAAATTCACTTATAGTTCATTTGAGAATAAATAAAATTCAAGTTTTAAGAATATTTTTCATACCCCCCAAACTTAAACTTTTAATAGATTAAACAGTTTAGCAACAAATATATATAAGCAGGAATAAAATTTAAAATTAACTGCTAATAAAAATTTTTATACCCTAATGATACAAGTATAAAACTAAAAATAAGAGTAAAATTAATTTTGATCAAATTTTCTAATATTTTCATTTCAATTCAATATGTAGAGATTCAATAGACTTCTAAACAGTGGGTATAAACATAAAAGTAATACCTTGCCTTCACAATCTCAAAAAAAAAAAAAAAACTCACAAACATGATAAAGGAAAAATACAGGGTAGCAGTTTCTGAAATTTAATATTTAAGACCTAAGTTAGCAAGATTTTCATCTTTTCAAAAGACATAGAATTAAGTGAAGTTCTAAACTAATTAAATCACATAACTCACAATAGTTACTTCCCTAGAATTTTAAAACAAACTACTAAAAAGCACAAACATCACAATAACAATAAAATACAAAAGTCCAAAACATGATACATAGTACATATCATCACAAAGATGCAAATGTAGCAGTATCACACCACATAGTCCACAACATAAAAATGAACAACATATCACAAATCTCATGTCCAAAGCACATAGTCTAACACATATTACAAACATAAAAATCTCTCAATTATACTCCTCATCTATTAAATCACCGTTATACCACTTTTCTGCAAGCTCATAATCAGGATATCGAGGATATGGAGGAAATTGCACTCCTAGTTCACCTCTAATCAGGCTCTCCAAAGATGAGTGGTTTCTCTTCATAATCACTCTTTCTCCTACTATACCTATCAGCATGCTCTGCAAAACACTCTAAATTCTGAACTTTATCATCGGTAAAATTAATATGATCCATCATCCTCTGTAATAATTGATCTTGGGTCTCAGTAGACTCACCTCTAGATGTAGAAGCACGTGAGGCAGATGGTCTATATGTAGAAGAAGTAGAGGTAGAAGCAACACACTTCTCCATTCCATAACTCTTAGAAAATCCTCATCTCTAGACAAAAATAGAATTCTCAGAATAAGTCTTCACATTCACCTTAGTGATGGGCTTTAGAGGTAACAACACTTCCTCCCAGCTATCATATTTAACTCCAACCTGCTCAAACAAGGAAAAGATTAATGAAGCAAATTCCAGACCTGCAGCAGTAACGGCAGTGGCAAGACCGACGAAAATGATAAATCAAAGCTCCTATGTTAATGAGCTTTCCTTCATGGATACAATAATTTAACGTCACTCTCTCTAGTCACTTCACTGAGATAATTTATTGGTAGCAGATGAGCAAAAATAAAATAGTGTCAGGCCTTTGAAGGTGCACATAACTTTGAAGTTGGGAAGTTGATTCTCCTCTCATTAGCGATCTTCTAAATTCCTCTTCCAATAGTTAAGTAAGAAATAATGTCATCTAACTCCTCTGCATTCGGACTATAATTTGCATAAAAACATAATGTATCAGGTGACAGATGATAAAATAAGTTGATTACCTCCGGTGAAAGATTACCTCCGGTGAAACAAACCAAGACTCTATTGTAAACTTCCCCCAAACCAAGACTCTATTGTCTTCAGCCTCAGTGAGGTTTGCCTAGAACTCCCTAACAACAGAAACAACTGCCACAATAGAGAAACAACAGAATCGTTCCCACTGTCGGTGAACAATCAAATCCTCTATGTCACCTCCTGGATTCATAAAACACTACTTCTGAATCAATTTTTGTGATTGCAATGCATCACTGTACTGATCCCGAGCCTTCGAACTAACAAATTTACTCGAATTGAAAGGCCTCTTTCCTTTGCTCCTCTTCATTCTTTGTGCCATTCTACAAATTTTATAAATTCTAAAAATAACTTCAAAAATTAAGTCTAAATTACTAAACCAAACTTCCAAATTATAAACTACACTTCCCATGCAATTTCCATAGATT
>NW_018165037.1:217812-221200 GCF_001263595.1 Phalaenopsis equestris | reverse complement strand
ATGAGTGTGATTCACCTTGTAGAAAACGTTTTTTTCATGTCAGGACAAAACACATTCAATTGATATATCATTTTATATGTTATCTTAAAAAATGAGCAGTTATTCTTGGAGAATATACACACCTCAGAATTCTACAGATACATTGACGAAGGTGGAAATTTTTGAAAAACTGGAGTCATGCTTGGCTTCAATTGGATTTCATGAAGGTTTGAGACTTGGAGTAAGTCACACCACAGTTTGTGACTATGAAGATTGTTGGGAATCCTCCAAAACAATTCTCAATATCACAGTGGAATAAGATCACACGATTCGAGAAAATTGAAACAATAAATTTAAAACAAAAGCACGATAAAAAATAAACCAGAAAAGAACACAAGAATTTTGCGTTGAAAACCCCGATAACAGACAAAAATCATGGAACCACACCATCACAAATTTCTATGAATTTCAGAGTTTTACAAAGGATTAACACAAAATTATTCTCCACACTCACACGAAGAAACTTATAGTGTACCACTCAACACTTCCTACTGATCCGACGCATAAACACACATCGAAAAACACCAGAATCCTTCTCACCAACACTTTTCACCTTCATAAGGATTTTGTTAATGAACAAACAGAAAGAGTTATGCTCCAAGCACACACATACGCTGCCCGAAATCGTGACAAAAATAATAGTTCTCATGAAAACTGCTCCGGGCGTTGAGGCACCCTATTTTGGGCGCCTGGGCGACCAGTTCTCTGGAAACAGGCGCCTAAGCACCCACTTTAGGCGTAGGGCTTCCACCTTGTCGATTTGAGAACACTCAATGGACACTTAAGCGCCCATAGCCTTGGCACCGGGTGAACTGACAATGTGGAAGCTTGTCTGCCTACTGCTCATGGGTGCTACAATCAGACTCCACAACTAACAATCTCTCGCTAGGAGATTGATAGCACCAATTCCAGTCCTCCGTACCGCACCTCCATTTGAATTTCCTTCATAGTCATGTATCATGGTCACATACCTTAGTGTGACTCACCCCCGATCTCAACATTCATAAAACCCAACTAAAGCCAAGCACAACTTCAATTTCTCAACAGTCACCACTTTCATCAACATATCTGCAAGATTTTTTGTTGTATGTATCTTCTCCAGAAATAAATGTCCATCTTTTATAATAAATCGAATAAAATGGTACTTGAGTTTAATGTATTTCGTCCCCGCATGAAAAACAATGTTCATAACAAGATGAATCGCACCCATACTGTCACTGTAGAGTTTTCCACTCCCCTGCTCATCGCCCAATTCTGTCATGCAACACTGTAGCCAAATCATCTTCTTGTCAGCATCAGTAATAGCAACATATTCGACCTCTATAATGAAAAATGCAACGATCTTTTGCAACTTGAAAACTCAACTCATCATTGTGCTTCCCAATGTGAAGAAATATCTGTTGTACTTCTCTTACTGTCCACATTTGCCAGATCTGAATCTACGAATCCCTAAAGATTGATCCTTGTATTTCCATAATAAAGTGCCCAATTGACTGTTCCTCTCAAATACATGAGAATTCACTTTACCGCCTTTCAATGATGTCTGTTTGGATTGCCTGTGTACCTGCTCACTACTCCCACTGCATATGCAATATCTGGTCTAGTACAAATCATCACGTACATCAAACTTCCAACTGCTGAAGCATACGGAGTTCTCTCCATCTGTGTTTGCTCTACTTCAGAGTTAGGCGATAGCTCTTTAAATAGTTTGAAGTGACTACCTAAGGGAGTGTTGACTGGTTTCGTCTCACTCATGTTGAAACTCTGTAGGATCTTTTCAACATACTATGACTGAGACAACTTCAGTGTTCCTAAAGATTTTACTAGTTATACATAAATCCTTCATCTCAAACTAACTTAATAATTGATTCTTCAAGTCTTCAATTTTCTCCATATCTGTCCCTGCAATCAGCAAGTCATCTACATGGAAGAAAAATAGAATATAAAGTTACCAAAGTGTTAGATGAAGCAACAGTGATCTGCCTGACACTTCAAGTACCCATTTTCTGACATAAAGCTGTCAAACCTCATGTATAGTCTTGGGGTCTATTTCAAGTCATAAAGACTCTTATACAATTTGCAGCCAAACCTTCATTGTCTGAAACCTTGTAACATTGTAGATGCACCATATATAGCTCCTCCAGATCTTCATGTAAAAAAATAGTCTTTACATCTATCTGCTCTAAATGTAGATCTTTCACTGCTACCAGACTCGGCACAACCCTGACAGTAGTCATTTTCACCACTAGGGAGAAGATATCTGTATAATCCACTCCTTCCTTCTGTTGGAGACCTTTCACAAAAAGTCTTGTCTTGTAGTGTTTGCCATCTGACTCCTCTTTCAGCTTGTAGGCTCACTTGTTGTACAATTCTCTTTCACCATTTGATAATACCGTCAAATCTCATGTCTAATTTGACTCCAAAGATTGTATTTCTTCATCCATGACAAGTTTACACTCCTTTGAATCTTCAACTAGAGTGACCTCCTAAAAGCACTTTGGTTCACCACTATCAGTTAGTAACAAATAGAGTAAGAATGAGAATACCTTTGTATGGGTTGTTTCACTCTGCGGGATCTCCTAAATTCTGTAGTAGGTGTCTAAAAAACTTCTAGTGCTCCTTCCAGTTGAGCACTTTTTTTTTCTTCGTCCTCCTGATCACTAGTATCATTTATCTCCACATATCTGGATTTTTCAGAAGTAGCTAACGGACTGTCCCGAGTTCTAACCTTATCCTTGTACATCTCAATCTCGTTGAAAGTGACATCTCTGTCATGATGAACTTCTAATTCAGATAATCCCAGAACTTGTACCCAAACTCATCTGAGTCATATCCAATAAAGGTGCACGTGACAGATTTTGAATCAAGCTTGCTTCTAGAACCTGCATCAACATGCATATATGTAGAATACCCAAATACTCTTAAATGAGATAGACATATATTTTTGTCACTCTAAGCTTCTTCAGGTAAGTCTTCATCCAAAGGTACTGATGAACTACATAAATTCAGATCAATTGATTTAAAATCCTGAAGCTTATTCTTTGAAAGAACTTCATACATTTCTCGCTCATATGGCCAAGCCTACCGTGTCATAGACTTGCATCCAACCTGGTTCCAACCACATCAATGAAATCCACGAATCACCTCTGAAAGTTATCACGAGTCCTAACTTTGTCAGTTAGCTCACAAAGATACGATTTCTCTTCAAACTTGGAACATGTCTGACATCAATAAACTTCCAGACTGTTCCATTTGGCAACTTGATATCAACATCACCATTTCATATTCTACTGTAGGTCTTGTTATCTCATAACTAAACATTCCTTAGATCACTCTGAGTATAATTTTT
>NW_018165037.1:213646-215070 GCF_001263595.1 Phalaenopsis equestris | reverse complement strand
CGACACAAATCCAGAAGAACACAGAGATTTAACGAGGTTCGGCAAAGATGTCTACGTCCTCGGGAGCAGAGCGGCGAGTTCCTTTCAATAATCAGAAAATGGTTTACCGAATTCAGGGATACCTCCTGGGGTTATTAACAGACCTATTTATAACCCCAGGAGTAGACCCTAGGTGCAATATGTAATTACAACATTACCCATGTACCAAACCGTGGGATTTTGCCCCCGCACCCCAACCCACGTAACTTCCCAACTTGGACAGATTCTTCCGCTCCACTTCGATCCAGCGTCTGTCCTGATATGGTATATGAGCCATACCATAACATAGTCTATCCTTATTTATGTGTGTGTGTGTGAATATATACAGCGACACATAATTATTATATGTTAGAAGGGCTTTTGAATCAGTACTGATGGTTTAAGGTTGTTTTTTCTAAAAAAGGAACTATACAACATAACTTTATAATTCCTTGGCATTGCATAGAGCTAAGAAAATAAAGGAAATAGAATAAGATGAACAAAAAAATATTTTTCCTTGTGCACTTTCTTGATTCATCATTCGGCGTTGAGTCCCCTCAACTTTCAAGATCCATTCCATGAAACTTACAAATTACAGTGATCTTTCTAAGGCAAGATCCCAACACAATTACATTGCAGACACAAAATTAGGAATTCAAAAGCATCTAACAATTGAAACATTGTGAACAATATTCCAAGAATATGGCGAAATTCATGGTTAGTAGTACGGAGGACATAAAATGATGAAAAGTTAGCTCTAAGATCACAGAGTTACCTCAATTATGTTAAAGTACCCATAAAATCATCAATGGAACCCAACATGGAAAGCTTCATTTGCTGGAGGCATGTCCAAGGAAAGGGCCCCTTCTAAAACCATCACCACTTCACCAATGGAAGGCCTAAGACTTGACTTATTCTGAATACACCATAGAGCTAATCTTACCACTCTTTCATCTATTTCAGCATCCCCAACTAATAAATGAGAATCAACAAACTGACCCAACTTCCCAACCTTGCACAACTGATAAGCCGAATCACATAGTTCGTCATCATCGGTGCATATCTTTCCTGAAAGAATCTGAAGTAAAATCCGGCCAAACATGAAAATATCTCTCTCCAAAGGACTCTCGGACGAAGAGGCAACATCCTTCTCTAATAAGGAATGGAGGCCAAAATAAGTAACTTTAACAGTCATGTTCTCATCAAGTAAGACATTTTCCAGCTTCAGATTTCCATGAGGTATGCACTGCTTGCATTCTAGGTGTAAGTAAGATAGAGCTCTAGCAATTCCAATGGAAATGTTGAGCCTCAATGGCCAGCCATCCTTGTCTCTGAAATGCCTTTTATTGACCAACCATTGATGAAGAGAACCATTGCTCATGTATTCATAAACCAGTACCCTGTGA
>NW_018165037.1:211390-213546 GCF_001263595.1 Phalaenopsis equestris | reverse complement strand
CCTCATATTTCAACCTAAGAGTAATATGGTAAGAACTAGAGGTGTAAGTGAGTCAAGTTGACTCGTGATTTTGCTCGAGCTCTGCTTAATACGTGGCTCATGAACTGAGGTCAATGAGGTAACAAGCCAAGCTCAATTTGGGCCCAACTCGACTCGTTAGCTCCTGATCAGCCTCAAAATATATTATTTTAAACTATATTCAAAACATATAAAATATGAAGACTTATCTTTAAAGTATTAAAAATATTTTAAAAAATAATAGTTTGTGTTTAATATTAAGAGATTTCTTATTATTTCTCTCATAATTGTTCATTCTATTAGTCATTTTATTGTAACATTATCTTAAATTAATATTATTTTTCCTCTTTTATATTTGAGAAGTTGGCTCGTGAGCCTGTGACTTAAGCTCTAGCTCGAACTTGAACTCAAATAATATTAATCAAGCTCAAGGTCAACTCTAAGATGACTTGAACCCGATACAACTTGTTTACACCCGTAACAAGAACTTCAAGAAGATTAATTTTATATTAAGTTGAGCTCAATGAATATTTTTATATTTAATAGAGGAATGTTTCTTAATGGAAATATGTCAACTTTATAAAATGACATTTATAACTGTAATAATTTCAACACACACACGCGCGCTAAGATAGTATACTTAGGGTGTAAATGAGCTAAGCCGCTCGACCTCAGCTCGATAAGTGGTTTTTGAGCGAAGGAGCTCGATGAGTTAACAAGTCAAACTCAAATCAACTCTGACTCGACTCTTACTTGCAGCAAACTGTTTTAGAAAATTTTATTATAAAATATAATTAAAATTTATTAAATTTCAAACTTTTACATTTATTATATTAAATTATTTAAAAAATAAAATTTATATTTGATATTAATTAATTTTTTTATTATTTCTATTGAAATTTCTTATTTTATTTGTCATTTTATTATAACACTTGTTGAAATTAATATTATTTTTTCTTATTTAATTTGATAGGGGTATTAATGAAATTACATATTAACTTATATGAATCTGAAAAAAAAAGTCTTTTAATTTAACCAATAATTTTTTTTTAAATAAAAGAAAATCAATACCAATGTAAAAACCATAAGAACAAAAATAAAAGGAATTCCACCATTAAACAAATAAATAAAAGAAAACAAAACCTCTTGTAAGACCAAGAAAAGGAGTCCGGCATTTCTCTTCCCCGAAGCTCTGAAAGCCATCTCTTAACATCTACATATATTCACATCATAACAACCTCATCAAAACCCCACAGAAACATACAATTAGCAAAACCAACCCTATCATATATAAAAATAGATATAAATAATTAATTTGCAAAAATAACCTCGTAGGTGAACCCCATTGTTGCTCGAATGATGAACACGAATTAGATGGGGCTGCTCAGTCTTTCCATTTCGGCTGAGGAAGTAAACTATATGAAGCTTCCTCATCTCCACTCCTCCTTCCCTTCTTCTATTAGCTTCCATCTCTTGATGGCAGGCCGGTCTTGCTTTCTCTGTTCTCTTTTTCCTGCTCTTCGATATCTGTCGTGTGTACTATAACGTTAATTTCTTTGTTTTTTTTTATGAGCTGTATGACTCAGTACAGAAGCTAGAAAAATAGTGTTATAGAGAGACGACTTTATGATTGATTCAGCCGTCGGCATTAATTCTCAACGGCCGGCTGTATGACTCAGTAAAGAAAGTAGAAAACACGAAGAGAAAAAACAAAAGATTAAGATGAGATTTGGTTGCAGGTATAGTTAGCTTTAGCCTTTTCAACTCTCCCTTTATAAGAATGGTAGATATACCTTGAGAATGAACGATTTCATGGACGAGTTGGGGAGCAGTAGCTTAGCCTTCGGAAGGGATCAAAGTGGAACCCTAATAGCCATGGTCCATGGACACGCTGTTATGCAGAGAGAGAGAGGGGGGAGAGAGAGAGAGAGAGAGATTGTCCTATTTATTCATAATCAAAGAGGAGGTTGACATCACTTAATTTGGAATTAGAGAAAAAGACAAAACTTTTAATATATATATATATATATGTGTGTGTGTGTATATATATATATATATATATATGTGTGTGTGTATATATATATATATATATATATGTGTGTGTGTATATATATATATATATATATATGTGTGTGTGT
>NW_018165037.1:182805-211016 GCF_001263595.1 Phalaenopsis equestris | reverse complement strand
GTGTAGGGAGCTGCTCTTTCTTTAAAAAAAATATAGAAATGACCGGAGGCATATATATACGTTAGAATATACTTTCTATTTTTATCTGAATAATTTTGTGTCTACCTTCCATGTTTTCATTTATTCTTTTTATTCTAATAAAGAAATATGTAGATATTTTTTTTATTTTCGTACATTGCAAAACTGAGTATTTGCAAATAGGCAAAGAGTGAGAATTGCTTACAAAATCTTCTTACCACGGAGGTCAATTATTTTGCACAATTAAAAATCTATCATTCCTAATATTTAATAAACAACTTTTCAGATAATTTTAGTTAAGCAGACAAGGACAGCTTTTTATATGAAAGATAATTTTTTTAATTTATGAGTAGTTTTATATTGAGAAAAATACTTTAAAACATACGTTTTGCTAGTTAGTTTCTAAAATATAAAATAAAGTTTTAGAGATTAGATGAGACCATCTCATCATTAAAAAAAAAACATATGTCCTTAATTAAATCTAACTCCTTAATCAATGAAGATAAACCAAAATTGCTAATTATAATATAAATATAACATAATTACTAAACTTTTAGAACGAAATACATATTTTTATAATATACAGTTTATGACAGTAAAGGGTTATAAATGTAATTATCAACTTTTGGGGATTAGACATATAAATTTATAAAAAATGTGTAGTTTTTATGTAAATTTCCCAATAGTTAATAATTAGTGAAAGTGAAAGCAGCGTGCCTTGATGGCTGATTTTACAAGGAGTGAGCGTTTGCTCTCCGCAAACTTCAGCAAATGTAATTATCAGAATATTAATTTATCTTCATAAAAAAGTTATAAAATAATTGTTTGTTGCTTAATTTACATCTTAAGTATAATGACTCAGCGCGTGCTCCATTTTTTTTGCTCTTCATAACTTTTCAATTGCGCTGCAGTTGTTAGAAGCTGTTTGTCAGAAGCGACTGGAGATTCTTATGCTGAATCAACAGATAAAGTGGGATGCTGTCTATTGAAATGGGTTTTTGGGGTGTTTGAATCATGCTTCTATGTAGGTCTAATTATATTGCGTGCACTCTCTGCACACAATAATCGCTCTCTAAGTAGAACGGTCCCGAATCGAGTTTTGAGATTATTGTACATTTACGAACGTGGAAGGGTTGGTGTCGTCCACCGTTCATGAATGAAACAGCACATGATTCTACCCTTCACCTCGCCTCGCTTGCAAACCCGAAAAATACAATTTGTGCCGGAGCACTATCGCCTTCTTCTTCGTGAACTCGCCTAGCCCAATCTAGTCTTGGCTTCTTTTTTTCTCCGCTCGTCTGGTAAATTCTCCATCATTCTTCTCCTCCCACATTATCTTCTGCACCATTCTTCTTTTCCTTTATTTCACTTTTTCGTTATTTTTCTTCTCCACCATTTCACTTCTCTCGCCATTTTCTTCTCTGTTGTTTACTAAATTTTAAGTGTTATGGTCGGATTTGCGTCCGATCTTTTCCGACGTTAATCCAGGGGTCGATAATATTATTTCGGCTTAATTTCGGTAATGTTAGTATCGGTTGTTGCATCATATTAGCGTCAATTTTGTTTATACTAAACATAGGTCGAAATTTGTGTATTAAAATATCACATACCACCTCCTTTGAGTAAAAAATAACGTAGAATGACTAAATATTATTGTAGATTTAGTATCATATTTTGCGTCAAAAAACATACACAATGCAAGTCTGTAACGAAAAAAAAATTATAATACTAGTTGCATTTTCACAACCTCCACAAAAACACATTTCACATTACATACCAAATTAAACATAATCATATCACCGATCAAGTCTCTAAACAATATTATTAATAAAAGTTAAATACTATAAAAAATCGACCTAAATAAGAATAGTAAAGTTAATCAAAAAAATTTCACAACAAATATTCAACATAATGCTACGAATAAAAGAAAACATAAAAAAAGAACTATTAATCATCTCCATCCTTCTCCTCATGCACGAATGTTATTAGTTGCTTGCCCCGGCTATCTGTTAAGGTCTCCGTCATGCGAGCTATAGAGTTTGTGACTCTATGTTGGTCTTCTAGCATCTGCTCGCACAACTGGCGGATCTTTTCGTTCATTGCAACCACATGTCTGACAAGAGCCTTCTGGTCTGGCTGTGATGAGCTCGAGGAACTAAGAACGAGGCCATGGGAGAGCTCGCCCTCGAAGGCTGTGCCCTTCCCTGCAAGGCCATAAACCCTCTCACTTTTACTCGTCGATTGGCTCCAAAGCTCGTACTCGGACTGCACAGTTAAGGCTGTCATAACGGCTCATTATTCGCGAACAGCTTGTGTTCGACACGAGCAACACGAACAAATATTTGTTCGTTCGTGTTCGGCTCCCCCAATCATTAACATCTTATGACTACGTGATTAGGGTTGTCAAAACGATTCTTTGTTCGTGAATGACTCGTGTTCGGCTCGCTAACCAAACTAGTCGAACACGAGCTAAGCCTGGGCTTGCTCGTGTATGCGCAGTGGTATACTGACGACCACTGTTGTTGGTAGAATTCTGGGCCTGAGCAACCAAGTGCCTCTCCTGAAGCTGCTCAAACCCCTCCTACACAATGAAAACCAACATTTAATTGACACTTTCAATAGTGAGAGTTAAAATTAACTTTTAATTTAAGGTATTTAACTTACAACAACCCAACGGTAATGTTCTTAGGACTACGATGAGTTCTGACATGCAGCTCTGCTGGAGGGAGCACAGCTTAACTTCCTGGACAGTGTAGCATACGAAAATGGTGAGGGTTAAAAAATTAGTCCAAAAATTGAATTAATTTTTTAAATCTTAACAGCCACATGTAGTGCCCGCTACAGGGACCGATCCAACAAAATGGAGCGCAACTCCCCTGGCCTCCTCCATCACCCGGTTCACTCGGTTCTTCTGCCTCTGCTTCTCATAATTGAGAGAGGCTCTAGCTATGATCAATTGACCTCAAAGCCCCTCACAAATCTTAGCAGGTCGCTTGCCCCTCCATCAGGTTGTCACGAACATGTCAGCAAGACCATGTCCGCCTCGAATCTTGAAGATTCATCGGATTTGATGGTAGTGCTCTGGGAGACAGGTGAAGGACCTCTGCAATATAAAAAATAATCTATGTGTTAATATAAAAAAATAGATCAAATTTATAAATCTAATTCAAATTAAATGACCGTACTTCAAACTCCCTCAACCACAAGTTCAGAGTTACTATAGGTATCTGTTTCCATGATAGATAGGTCTCATCATACCTGTTCCTGATAATCTCTGTGATACAGGTGATGGGCAACTTGTGGGGAATGGGGGCGGTAAATAAGTCGAGTCAAGCTTGAGTTGCTCTCGACTTGAGCTTCAGCTTGAACTTAATTAATTTTATCGAGCTCGGGCTAGAGCTCGAGCTTAAGTCTACGAGTTCAAAAATAAATTTATAATATGTTGACAAATAAAATGAAAAATTAGAAGATAAATAATAATAAATTACTTAATATACAGTAAAAATATTATTTTCTTAACATTTTTAATACCTTATTGATAACGTTTTGAAATTTAATATATTTTGAGTATATTATATCTTAATACTTTTTTAAACGAGCCAGCTTGCGAGCTAACGAGTTGAGTTGGGGCTGGCTTGAGTTTGACTTGTTAGTTTGTTGAGCTCAGTTCACAGCCTACTTATCGTGCCGAGCTTGAGCCGGTTCACGAGTCAGCTTGACTCACTTGCACCCTTAGTTGATACTATGAATCTTAATATAAATCATCTCATTCTATAGAAAGATATAATTCTTTAGATTGATATATAACTTTCTTTTCCAAGAATCTCAAAAAGCAACTATAAATGCTATGGGCGGTTTTTCTGACAAGGGCAAAAAATTAGTGTATTGTCAAAGAACACCTAAAAAACCTCCTAATATAAGGCTTGAAGCTAGTATTCTTGAGTTTCTTGAATGCGTACAGTGCATTTATAGGAGCAAATAGCATAACTAGTCATCATAAAGCTCATTGGGGATCTTGAATGCGGTATTCTACATATTTCCAATCTGGATCCTAATTTGATGATAGATGCTTCTAAGCTTAATTTTAGAGAAGTTGTTTCCGCCCGAGTTTAACTCCAATATACCATCAAACTTGGGTATGGAAAACCTTATACTTGATAGTAATTTTATTTGTAGATCAATTTATTACACATTTTCTAAATATCATCTTTCTTGGGAGTTAGAAGGGTAGGAACTTTGTAAGACTTGAGATTTTCATGTAGAAATGCTTTTTTAGATAGTTAATCTACTTATTTTTTAGCTCAATGTGCTTTGTGAAGATTTAATAGCTGTGAATCTAGTTTATTTTTGTTGTACAAACATGAGGCTTTATGAACGCCATGAATTATTTCCAAAGTTTTCCATCTCCAATTCCTTCAAATTTTTCATTGTTCAATTGAAAGAGTAATTGCGTTGTTAGATTTGTTACAATATTAGTCGATTCAATTCCTCTTCTTTTGATCTTTTTTATTCTTTTCTCGCATTTTTATGGGCTAATCATTAATTTACATATTATTTTATCGAAAATGAGGTCAAGCAACTCGACGAAATCCCAGGGGACCAAACATCGAAATTGCAACATGTTATGCGTTGTATTCACGACACAAAAATGGAACAATATTGGTTGAAAGTTTTATAGATGTCCCAAAAATTTAATAAATAGATATTGTAAATTTTTTCAATGGGTTAATAAACTGAGAGATGCAATACATGAATGAGTTGATGATAAGATCTAAAAATTTTTTGATACTGTGAAAAATGATATAGAAAACTTGAAATTTCTTTTGAAGACCTTGCATTGGTTTGATTTTATAATTAGAGTATTGCTTTTATTGTTTTACATGTTGTATCTGTTTTGATGATGTTTATGTATTTCAGAGTACAAACTGTACTGCATTAGGATTTTTTTGTAAGCAAACTTGTCTTTTTGGCTGAGATGCAGCTTATGTTGAACTTATGTTTGTATAATTATTTTGAGGGCATAAAATTTAGTTAGTGTTTCTCCTTAAATTCTCTTATTGTGTTGTGAGTGATAATAACTTGATAATTTGATATTGGATTTGTTCTACAGACAACACTTTAAGAACTATGTTTTTCAAACAAAACTATGTTGACATACTGAGGGGTATTACAGTCTCTATTTGTCAACAGACATCATTTTCATAACTGTATTTTCAAACAGACCAATTGCTTCTGAATTACCAGCTGCTAAACAACAGATTTTCAATGACAACTTTTGGACAGAGTTTTCTACAGCCACAATCGAAACAAATGCACCCTAAGTTAAGGATGTCTGACCTTGCTAATGTTATAAATGGGCAGCAAATTTAGGACAAAATATTAAGTGCGGCTGCCCACATAGCTGAACGACGGTCATGATACGAGCATGCCACCTTGTATCACACAACAACCCATCTAGACCGTTATATCTCTTGAGACGTGCAATACTTAATATTCTCTCCAAAATTAGAGAGGTGTTTCTCTACTGATGTTCTTCAACATAACTCGAAAAAAATTCTAATTGGCTATGATGTACCACATTACTCATTTTGTTTGATCATATCAATTGAATCCTGATTTGTCTGCGGTGTGAGATTTGTCTGTGGCTGACAACTCAAGATAAATAGTAATGAGGCGAGGAAAGAACTAACTGAAGAGAGAGATTTCTATTTCTACTAAGAAAAAATCAAGATACTGCATCTGCGGATCGATCATTCATCACTTATTACATAGATTTTCCCCAATTCAAAAAGGAGTTTCTCTCATATAATATAAATAAGTGATCATTACATATTAATCTCCAGAGTTTCCCGGCTTACTTCCTTCTGTCTTCATCTGATGTTGATTTATAGTTGACATTATCTCTGATAGTCTATCCTCTGGCAATATTATTCTATGGCTTTTATTTCCTGTGCACCTATAGAGTCACATATGTGCTATTCCATTCAGCTTCTCAGATAACTTGCCCTGATACAGGGAGCCACTGGGAAATCATGAGCATGTTAGGGAGAGAATTTTATATCCGAAGTCCGGACGCAGCTCTGCCGCCACGTGTGCTATATCGTGGATATTATTGGAGTGTTATTGAAGTGAAACCGCAGAGGTTATTAAAGGGTTATTGGGGGGTTATTAGGGGTTATAACGAGGGGTTATTAAAGTGAAACCGCGAAAGTTATTGGAGGGTTATTGTGGGGGTTATTGTTGTGGGTTATTAAAGTAGAACCGCGGAGGTTATTGGGAGGTTATTGCGGGGGTTTTTGGAGGAGGGTTATTGGAGTGAAACTGCAGAGGTTGTTGGGGGGTTATTGAGGGATTATTGCAACATTATTGGAGTTAATATCCCAATAACCTCCGCAATTCCACTCCAATAACCTCCGTTGTTCCACTTTAATATATTTTTTACGTGGGCCCGATATAGCACACATGGTAGTATATTACTGGAGTCAGCACATAGAGCTACGTCCGTAGTCCGGATACAAAAAATTTCGCTTGTTAGGAGGCAAAACCTGGATGCTTCCAACAATGCCAGCTTCAGTAAAAGCTGGTTTTGGTACAGTTATTTTACCTGAAAAACTGTTCACTATTGATGGATCTTCTATGGTTGGTGAAATTCAAATAGCTTCAGCATATCTCCATCAAATATATACCCTCGTGATTGTTTTCATGTTTGAAACAGATAAGCTAAGAAGTAATTTGACTCGCCATCCATCGTTTCGGGAGAGACATACCCATATCAAACAATTAAATAAAAGACAACTTTTCTGAAAGGTAAAATAATAAAGAGTGAAAATGTAAAACTAATTAATTTTTAGAATAACTCAATTCCTCACCCTTTTTTACACAACAAAACAAAACATTTTCCGCTGCATTGTCCTAATTTGGATTAGAAAGATATTCTTGATTAAATGCGTTTAACTAAAATGATCCACAGATATAAAGTGAGGCAGAAAAATAAGAACATTTCAATGAAAAATGGAGACAAAAAAAATAAGAGAGCATTTCATTTAATTAAATGAAAAAAAGACCCATTAGAAGTTAATGAATATAGTTATAATGATAATTGTACAGAATCTAGTACACGAACATGTGATAAATAAATAGCTTTAACTAAAACAAACAAGGCTACAAAATTGTTAATAAAACTCATCAGAGCACAGAATACAAACCATATAAGAAATTTCACTCTTTAGATTTATATTTCCTTTTCTTCAGCAAGCCCTTCTCTTCTAATGCCTTCATCTTACATGCTTTTCTTTCTTTGGCCTTTTCTTCAAATCCATCATCATTCATCTTCATTCTAGCAACACGCCTGGCTTTGTACACCTGCAGAAACTTTGATTATTAATGCAATTGCAAAACTCAATGCGGCAGAAAGCTGTAATAAATTGATTCAGCAGAATGCTGTTGCTGTAATAAAAGATATCAAGAGCACTAAAAATGATAAATTCTTATCATAGCATGCTTAAGTTATATTTTCCTTATTTAGAAAAGAAAATTTGTTAGTGCATTAAAGTAGTAAAAATATTCACTTAATTGGTTAGTGAGTTGAAGCCACAAAATAGTACAGATAATTTATTCTCTATTAGACAGATCGAAGTAGCGGTTTCCATATCATATCAGTTCAACCCCGGTTACCCATTTATGGCCCATAATGTAACTGATCAACTTATTTAAATAACTTAGAAAATTCAAATGGTGACCAACCCAGCTAATGTTGAACTTGACAAGTAAAACAATTGAATAAGTTCAACTTAACTACCGTTGAACTTGATAACCTATTTAAATATTACCATTTCTTTAGTATAATATATAATTAATTAAATAAAAATTTTATTACAACTATTTCAAAAAAATAAGAAATAAATAATGTCCTGAATTTTTCTTTTCAAAAACGAAACCTTAGTATTCTGTTAGAGTAGGGATGTTGGACGTTTGAAGCTGCATGTCACGAACAAAAAGTCCCACATCGGCTAGATGTATGACCGAAAAGCAGTATTTAAGTCCTGGGCTGCCCACCACCCCTAAAAGCTCTTTTGGGAGGTGACAAGTGATATCAGAGCAGATTACTACTTGCTAGGTTTGTGGATTCTCCATGGTCCAGTGGGACCCTCGGTGGAGTCGATCCGTGATGAGGGCGTCACGTGATTGGGTGGAGGAGAATGTCATGAATAAAAAGTCCCACATTAGCTAGGTGTTTGGCTGAAAAACAGTATTTAAGTCCTGGGCTACCCATGAATAAAAAGTCCCACATTAGCTAGATGTATGGCTGAAAAACAGTATTTAAGTCCTGGGCTACCCACCACCACTAAGAGCTCTTTTGGGAGGTGACATGCAACTCCTAAAATTCTACTCATATATCAGTAAAGTAGAGTATTTTTACACAACAATGAACAAAATAAAATAAATTAAAAGCCTTAAGAGTCTAGATTAGAAACAAAACAATCCAATCGGTAAGAATGTATATGATAAATTAATACTGAACAAAATTGGTCAGAAGTCATGACATTTTTTTTTAGAGAACTCCATATTAAAAAAATATGGTAACCATATATCATTCTACTTATATTATTTTCATGATAAATGTTTATTCATATATACTGAAAATTTGATCCGTAATGACAATTAGGAAGAATTTGGGGAAACGGGGAAGCAATAAAGGATCAAGTAAGATGACAGAAAAGTACATAAGCCATGTACAAACATTCTAAAAGCCAAATTGCTCGTGAGTTCAATCAAATTTAGAGCAAATAGATTTGAATTAGTGCATGAAAATTTAGATCACATAGTTTTTGGGGAAGAAATAAAAAAAATAGATTCTTAAATTTGTTTAAATTAGCAGGCAATGTGGGGAACCATTAAGACCTGAGAAGCTGCACTCTCAATATGAAGTCATGCATAGCTATGAAAGAGAGAAGAAGAAGCTCCAGCTTCAACCAAAAAGAGCGAACTGCAACAAGACCATCCAAAGTAGCAGTCAATGTTTTTTAAGTGTGTGTGAACGCGCGTGTTTAAGTTTATTAATTAATCTTCTCCTTTGAAAAAATGATCATATCTCACTTGCTTAAATTTTATACTATAATTTTTAGGGAAATTTACATGCATACCTCACAATACTTATGTATTTACACATCTAAAACCCAAAGTTTGATATTTATATTTATAACACCTTGGTGTCATAAACCTATGCATGAAAAGATATATTTCACCATTAAAAAGTATTGATGGTGGCATTTTTGATGTGATGTTAAAGATTTGAGAGATGCATGTAAATATGAATGTATAGGTGTTAGATGTGTAAATATATAAGAATTTTGTTGTATGTAAATGCCCTTAATTTTTACAGGTAAGCTGAAGCATTTTTAAAAGTCATTAAATGCATTGAACTTTTAACTGAATTATATAGATCACGTGAGAATTGTTTTGTGGCTTTTTTCGTACTTTGTAGTGCTTATGTTGGTTACAACATTTTATTCCAATCAATTCTAAAAAAAATGATGAGAAAAGTGAGCTTTTTATGGGGGTTTTAAATGTATCTGTTCATTTTTTTTATGAATGTTTCATGTAAATCCTTACGGTAACCAAAGAAACTTGATTCATTAAGCATTTACATGAAAATGGAGAAAAAAATTTAATATTTACATATTGAAATAAGTTGCCAACATAAAAGAACAAAAAAAATTGAGTCAGTATATTTTTATTCAAGGGAAAATCTAATATCTTTTTTGAGTGGAGTCCTATAATTAAATTGAGTAATATTTATAAGAGTGTAGTTATCAATTAAAAAAAATTGCATAAATTTTTATATATATTTGTCTTTATAATTTCATACATGTTTTCTATTCTTTTAGCTATTTATTTACATAAATTTTGTTTATTTCCTAACAGCCAAATCATGAAAGACGACGATCATGTAAATCATGGAATCAATCAAGAGCAACGAGGACAAGCACCCCCATATTGAATTCGCCTCTAGCTGCAGGTAATGACTGATGAGTCATGCTCTGAAGGTAAGGATTGATGGACGATTGAAATGTTATTTCCATCAATCAAATTAGCTGATGCCTACTGTAAAAATTACCTGGAAATATGTATAAAGAACAATATAAATTCTATAATTATAAAATCCAAATGTTAATTTATCTGTGATTATTTTTGCTAAGAAATGGATGCAAAGAAGCCTCAAGGATCAACTTCAATGATTTGATTACATCAATACATTTACAAGTATTTGGCTAGGCCTAACACATCTAATACTGAAATACTCAAGGTCAATTGAATTTAACTGGAATGCTTAATTTTACATTTTCTCACTTATACCGTACATGTATAATCCAAGTATTCACACCCCACAAAAGAGGGAACATTGTTTAATCCAAGTATTCACACCCCACAAAAGAGGGAACATACTTTTTCTCTTGTTAACACCATGCCCTAATTAATAAACCCCATAACTCTGTTGCAAAGTATTCAACTTCATCTCACGTGATTGCACGTCCCCACAACCAGCCTCCATGCTAGTCTCAAGTATATATGAAAGCGCACTAGCGTACACAATTCTTGTGTAGCCTCGCCTATATATGCCTGCTCTCTGCTCTCCTATGATCTCTTTCTTGTTCTTGCTTTCTTCTCTTTCTCTCTCACAAGCAAAATGTTATCCCGTTGTATGAGCTTTAGTTCCTCAAAATCAGTAACTCCTTGCACAAACATATATATTAATCCAATTTTCTCTCTCTCTCTCTAATTCCCTTATGTTTAAATGCTTGTAAACAATAGCAGGATCCTTGATCTTCAGTCTGGCTATATTGAACACCCCGCTTAGTCAATCAATTTGATTAGGTTTTGAAGACAACCTCTGACATGAGGTCACTCCTCCCTTTGTTAAATTTTTATCTAGATGCATGGGGTGATTGCTTTTACTTCAGCGACTATGCATGATCAAAAGTTAGATGGCAACTCTCAAGCCATTCTGGAATGACTGTTATTTTGGTTGCCCTTCGAGGAGAATTGGATGTCAACATCAGCCTCATAATAGGTAATGATATGAAAAGTAAGAAATAAAAAATACGAACTAAAAAAATATATATAATAAAATTTTAGATGAAATGACACATCATCGGTCTTCTTTTACTTATTATTTTTGGAAAAAAAGAACCCTCTTTGGATTGCTCGAGTCTCTCGCTTCTAACTTGGTTATTTTGTTTTAAGGCCACAACATCATAATGAATCGACTAAAAAATTAATGATTGGGAACAAGTAGAATCCATTTGGGTTTTGGAATTGAAGTCTTTGAGGAGTACTTCATCAATAGTTGCAACTTCACAGAATTTATTTTTAGAGTGCCTAGCATTAAAATTCTGTGGTGTGATTCTGCGTAGAATGTGGTTGCCATTGCCTCAAAATAGGCCATTTTCCCACTAATATGCTACTTTCCTCAAATGATAGAAGTTTTGATATATCAATAACTGGAATATCTTTTAAGTTACCTTTTGATAGTCATTCATTTTTAGGTGGGCATTCCAATATACGAGAGTATGATGACTTAGCTTCAAAAGGAATATCCAATTTGGCTAACTATTCAAAAGATCAAATTCTCCTTTCATGAGTGATAGCCATATCCTCTTGAACATGTTTTCATTTAGCAATGAAGGAACAGGAATTTGACTTGGCCTACCAGCCACAACGGTTCTTGTTTGCAGCATCATGCACTCAATCATGGTGGCCAATGATCCATCAGCCTAACTTGATTAGCTTGGTTAGGTGTATAATCATTATGTTGAAGAAAAAATAAAACCGCTTTGCACCTCAAGAAAATCAAGAACTGTACTGCCAAACACCTGAAGAAAACCAAAAACTAGATTGCCGAACACCTGAAGAAAACCAAAAACAGGACTGCTGAATAGGGATAAATAACAAATGTCAAACACCTCCTTGACAGCCGAAGGAGAGTGAAACTGCAGTAGGCAAGAAAACAGAAAAAAAGAAACGAAAAGATGCAACAAAGATAATATGCAAACAAGAAGAATTATGTGGTTCGGTCAATAGGACCTACATCTAAGGGAGAGAAATAAATCATCAAATCCACTAAGGCAATAAAGAAGAATTACAAGACTTTTACATTGAGGAAGGAGCTCGCATCTTGAGCTCTCATCTTGTTGCCATGATCTCTCTCTCGAATCACATCGATACAAGATCTCCAAGATCTTCCCCCTCAATTCTTGAAGCATTGAAGAATGAGCTCTCAACTTGTCATGATCTCTCTCTCGAATCACCTCGATACAAGATCTCCAAGATCCTCCCCCTCAATTCTTGAAGCCTCTCCTCTTCTTTCTCTAGCCAATTGATTTGCTTTCCCTTGGTCCACCCTTCTCTACAAGCCTCCCTCATTTATTCATAACAAAATGGGGTCTCCTAAGTAGACCCGACTCACCAATTGGAAGCTTCTATGAATCTTTAACAGCTTTTATGAAATTACAAGTTTGTCATTGCCTTAGTTAGCAAATTGTGAGTCATTGTAACAATTCTCCACCTTGACTCTCAATTACAAAATCTTGAATAGAGATTCCCTCCACCTAGCCCCGAGGGGCTCTGTCTAGGATGCCGTTCTTCTCTTTCTTGTCCATCTTAGCCGGCAATGCTGTCGGCCCTTGCAAAGCTTCTGCGACACCTTGTTGCACCAATAGAGCTCTCATCTTGACTCTCCACAGGCCGAGATCATTCTTTTCGGTGAATTTCTCGAGGTCGAATTTGGCGGTTCCCATTGTCGTGGCTAGACTTCCCACAGACGACGCCAATTGTTGAAGAAAAATAAGACCGCTTGACACCTCAAGAAAATCAAGAACTGCACTTTCGAACATCTAAAGCTGCAATTATCCTCTTGGACTACTCTTCCAAGATGCGAACACCTTGGAACCGAATAAGATCCTGGGATATTGAACTCCTTTCAAGAGTCACTGATACTTGCTGTCGGAACAACTGAAGAACCTGTAATTTGCCTTCCCAACTGACCAAAGAACTCCTACAAGTTCCTGCAATTGGGACAAATAAAATGCAAGCCAAATACCCTGCAAACTTCCAATAGCACCTGCTGGTGTTGGACCGTAGAAGGAGTAGAGAACAAAAACCACAGTAAGAAACGAGAAAGTAGAAAGAAAACTGCAACAAAGATAATATGCAAACAAAAAACAAGAACACCCAAGAATTACGCAGTTCGGTCCATATGACCTACATTCACGGGAGGGAAATAAACAATCAAATCCACTAAGGCAATAAAGAAGAATTATAAGGCTTTTTCATTGAGGAATGAGCTCTCATCTTGCCATGATCTCTCTCTCGAATCACATCGATACAAGATCTCCAAGATCCTCCCTTCCCTCTCAATTCTTGAAGCATTGAGGCATGAGTTCTCATCTTGTCATGATCTCTCTCTCGAATCACCTCAATACAAGATCTCCAAGATCCTCCTCCCTCAATTCTTGAAGTATTGAGGAATGGGCTCTCATGTTGCCATGATCTCTCTCTCGAATCACCTCGATACAAGATTTTCAAGATCCTCCCCCTCAATTATTGAAGCCTCTCCTCTTCTTTCTCTAGCCAATTGATTTGCTTTCCCTTGGTCCACCCTTCTCTACAAGCCTCCCTCATTTATTTATAATAAAATGTGGCCTCCCAAGTAGACCTGGTTCACCAATTGGAAGCTTTTATGAATCTTTAACAGCTTCTATGAAATTACAAGTTTTTCATTGCCTTAGTTAGCCAAGTGTGAGTCATTGTAGCACATTATTAGCTCTTGATTGCCTTTATTCTTCTTTTTGTGCCTCTTCTTATTTTTTGAAGTGACTCCAAGACACCAAGCAACTATCACTTGTCTTCATATCCTCTCTTTGCTTGTGTCATGCACGAAGGAATGATTTTAATAATATTAATAAGACCGACTTTTATTTAAATAAAAAATTTAATTTTCTGATTGTTGCTTCCATTACTATTGTCATATTGTTGGATTTCTATTCTCAATAAAATCATCTTTTATTTAAATAAAAAAAATTATTTTATTTTATCCCATCATCTGAAAAAATATGTACATGTAATAATAAGAAAGATAAAAAATTACATGCAATCACCTGAGAGTATTTTATACAAAGTAGCCATGCAAGATTAACTGAAAACACTTTACCTTGGTGATATCCTCAAGCACCTCCTTCTCTTCGCATTCAAATAGATCCAATTGTTTTCCAACAGCAGTCTCAATCTCGTGAATAAGATCTACATCATTCTGCAAAAAATATTAAAATTTTAAGGTGCGAAAAAAAGATCAAAAGAACAGATTAGGAGATGCCCTGCTTCATGACTTTAATTTTTAGCTATTCATATCTAACTAGATGATGACTGATGAACTATCTACCTCCGCATATGCAAAAAAGGAGGTAAAAGAGAAAAGATGGGATTTTCAAAATGATTTGGTTGTTGAAAGCAAAAACTCAATGTTTTGAATTTTATTACAATTAAGGCGACATACAAACATCTAATACTATAAGAAATCGAAAGTTGCATCCGTCCCCTTAAAAGATAGTTCCCAATAGAAAAATAAACTAGCTCCTTAGTGTAATTTTTTTTTTTTTCAAGAGCCAAGGGTTCATACAAAACAAAAAGGCATACCTGTGTTATGAAGCTTAGGGCAATGCCTCCTCTGCCTGCCCTGGCAGTACGACCTACACGGTGTACATAGTCCCGTGGATACCTACAGCCCATGTATGTCATCAAAGTTCATAGAATAATATCACCATGACCAATTTTACAATGAAGTAAATCAAAGCTGAAAATCACCTTGGAATATCATAGTTAATGACAAGATCTACCGTTGGAATATCCAGGCCTCGGTTAGCTACATCTGTAGCAAGCAAAATAGGAACCTGTCCCGATTTAAATTTATTCAATGCAGAGAGACGGAGAGCCTGAGACTTATGAGAGTGTAAAGCAACTGCAGGTTGATCCAGTTCTTCCAATAACAAGCTCAAAAAATGACAACCCCTATACATCACAAATGTAAAACAAAAAATTAACTAAAAATACATTCAAATATTATAAATCATAAGATGCATTTTTGACTGATAAGCAGAGTAGCATGCTTCTAACACGAAACAGTGCTTGATAACATAAAAAAATTATGCAAGTGATCTGTCATAAATTAAGAGTTATTAACCACAAGAAAATAAAAAAAAAATAAAATAAATAAGAGTAATGAACCATGATTGCTATGAAGCTGAGATAGGATGTGTTCATCAAACGGATCAAATTTCTCTATGAAATACTGGTAACCCATCTTGAGAGAACCAGTTAATTGACATTCACGTCTTATCTGCAGACCGAATTGTTCCAGTTTGGAAAAATATGTCTGCGCATGTTAACATACCAAATTAAAAATCAATAACGAGGAAATTCTGTAATTTATTATGTCATTATAATGTAATACACCCTCTTAATTGAAGATATACTCAATATTATTTCTTTATGTTTTGACTTTTGTAATTGCCGATCTATAAGCATCAATTCTATTGAAAATATATATCAGGTAATTTTTTTTCTCAAAAGTTTCCAGCATGGTATCAAAACCTGACTAGGGCCCTATTATAATTAAATTATTTCCCTCCCTCTCTCGTGAGATTGACATTCCATACCATATGTCTGGCCTCTGCGAGCTCTCATGGCATCTTCAACACCCACCCCCAACACAGCTTGCTAATGATCTTACTTGCTTCGTTGTCACGACATTGACATCCACCACTCGCACAAGCTTGTTGCCCACTAGCTTGCAGCCTTATCTAGGCATGGCCTCTCAATTTATGATTACACATTTTTATTGCCCCATTTTTTAATGATGTTTGCTAAAAACCTTCTCAGCTCCTCTTTCAAATATGAAGCCCTTCTCCAACACTAGCACTATTATCAAATTCAAAAGTACCATTTCCTATCGTTTCAAGCATTTTGTTTTCTAGTAGAGGATCTCATGAGAAACTTCCATCTCAACCATTTGACTCCTAGATCAACGAATGGATCAATGCGGTTCTCGCGCGGGTTCTTATTAATTTTGAAAAGCCCAATGCCTTCACAGTCATGTTTGAGAAAATTGTAGGACTGCAGGACTTTCATCATTCTACATACTTATAGAAACATCTCTAGGGGAAGTGCTCTTTGCTCTAATATTTTTTTCTATGTAACAAAACAAGAAAAAATGTTCATGATTACCATAGCCCCATGAAAGCCAAAAGGGATAAACTTTTTCACTATCAATCCTTCACCAAATGGCAAATACAAAATGAGTTGTTCGTCGTTGCTTAGTTTTTCTTTAGTCTCTATACATCATTCTCATATGTTTAATTCAAATTAATAGTTAAGCTTACAATACCCAACATTTCTAAAACTCTCTCCTGCACTCTTCAATTCATTGAGCTTCCTACTTCTTTTAATCGTGCACCATACCACTCTTCTTGCTAGCGCTAAAGGCGATCATGATAATTAGTTACCAGTTGCCCCCTAATCGTTTTAAATACAAGTTTGGAAATCCCCTCCCACAATTTCAAATGTTAAAACTAATATTCCCAACTCTACTGATAATCCTTTAGGAATGTCTCCCACTCCCAAGAAGAATATATTGTCTACTAAAATGCTCCCGCCTAATTTTCAATGAAGTGTTGACCTACGGTGGTCTCAAAGCTGACAAAAGAATCTAAAAAAGACGCTAACAAGAAAAAAGGAAATGAAAGAAAACTACAGCTCCTCTCAAACATGTCAGCATCTCCATCAAGCCATTGAAAAGAGATGTTCCTCACTAGGGTATTGATACATAGAAAAAAAACCATCCTTTCACAACCCAAGAATACCTGAAACCTCCAAGTCTCAAACCAAAATGACTAAAGATGATTCAGACTCAGATTCGGAATTTAAGTCTTTTAGCATGAATAAACTAGAATGTCGAACATAACCCCATTCTTTGGATGCATTTAACATTCTAACTTTTTGCATAGCACAACATCCCAAGGTCAGAAAATTTGTATTACTTGATCGTGCTCATCTATTTTTCCAAACCTGTTTTCATTTTCTTTGTTAATCATATTCCACATCTACTTGGGTATGTTGATCAATATTTCACAGCATTTTATCTGCTTCAATTAATTTATTTAAAATCTCCAAGTCAAACCCAATTCATTAGTTTCATTAACAAATTGATATTTAAATTTCAGCATTGCACTTTTTTTTAACTCGACTGTGACTATTTAATCAAGTGCAAAATAATCTTTGAGAACACCCAAGTCAGCCCAGCTCTTTCGTGTATATCGAGACTAAGGTTCTGTTTGGCGCAGTTGCAGCTTCCCAGCTTTTCAGTTGCAGCTGCGCTGCCCTAAGAAGCTGCTGCGGCGAAGCAGCTGAGGGAAAACTGACTGTTTGTTTGTTGCAGCTGTGTGAAAATAGCTGTGGGGCAGCTATTCGGGAGAAATGACTATGCGGCCCCTGTTTGTTAAAATTGTTTAAAAGAAGACTCTAACAGCTATATTTTTGAAATTTCTAAAGCATAAATTCATTTCTAAACAGGACAGAAAGTTCATATACCCTCACTTCTAAAAGAAGATTTTTTTTTTAACTACAGGAACTATGATGATGATGCGCATTTATCAACTATATTTAACAGAACATATAAGGAAATCTAAAGTTGCCCTTTAATTAAACTCATCTAACCTCCTCCCTCAAATATACCTCAAATATATTTAGATAAATTTACATACATACCACACAATTTTTATGTTTCATAAAAAAAAACATAGCAAAAGTAACAAAGATAATCAAAACAAACTTTCTTTACATAACATCACAGATAAAATAATCAAAATTAAGAAGAATACAAAATATTGTTTGGTAGCCCAAAACTGTGACAAATTCCATTACAATTCAACGAAAAATTAAGCTTAACTATAAAATTAAATTGAAATTGCCAAGTTGTGGAAAATTCAATGCCAGCAAACTGATATACGTGGAGAAGAACAATGCTCGATTGATTTGGTTCGGATTCATAAACACATTCATTTATTTGCTCCTCGCTTCAGTTTCACAACTTTGTGAGAATCCTACCCACCAAACTTCTAACTGCCACAAAGAAAAATCAACGCTAGTTAAGAATCAAAATTCCTAGAACAGAATAATAATAGAAAACCTCAGCTTCATACTGGGATCCAATGGCATGCATCAGCAGCGGTATGTATGTAAATGCAGTGGTATGTATGCAAATTATCCTGTTTCAGCTCCATATAACAAAAATAATTGAGTACAGCTCAGGCAAGTTATAAATATAGCACTACAAACATTGATAATTACAAAGCAAGCACTCTTGTTCATTGAAGTGTTATGGAATTATTCTTGCATATAAATATTTAAAATAGAGTGAATTCATAACACTCTGATTATAAATACACTTTCATTCAAAATGCTATATAATCTTTTTTTTCCCTTTTCCCAGACTGCTCTATGTTTTGGTCTTCCTGTAGTTCACGGGAGGGGACTTATGAGATGGAACAATTAATGATACATGTTTTATATATCTTTATATGTATATAAATATGAATAATTATATAACATTATATATAATTTTCTTAAAGCACATCACCACATAATAATTGATGCTTGTCTTTCTACTTTCCCCTAATGCTGCTATAGCGCATGAACAAAAAAATTAAATAAAATTTTTTTGTTTAATTAAAACTGATATTAATTCCAGAATATTCTGATCTTAACATTAATTATATATATAAAAATGATAATTTTGAAGAGCAGCTTAAATACGATGATTTATGATGATATTTAAAATAGCTAAACATTTAAAAAACTAGCACCTATCCTCAATCATTACTCACAATCTCACTCAACTGTCAAAGGACAAGATAAAACCCACAATTTTCAACTTACTGGTATGGTTCATCTTATGACTACTCAACCCAGTATTAGCAGCCCAAAACAACATAAAAAATGTAGAATATAAGTGATTCTACTCCACAAATTTAGGATATTTAAAAATTCATTTCTCTTTTAACCCCTCCAATTTAAACATAAAAATCATCTTTCTAATCAGATTTTAAACAGAAAGAAAGCTGTAAAAGTCCCCACTCAAATCAGATTTTAAACTAAGCTTCGCTTTTTTACATTTACACCATTCAAATCAGATTTGAATTCAACGGAACAAGAATTATGAACTTAAATATTATGTGGTATGTAAAATAAAGCAGCAGTAAAATTAACTTTATATAAGAATTTTGTGCTCTAAAATATATTAGAATTATGTGCTCTAAAACTATGTATGTAAAACTTGGGAATCAACTTTATTATAAAACAAAATCATGTAGTTAAAACTGTTTACTAACAGGAAATAGAAAACAACAGTAAAATTAACTTTATTATAAATACAAATTCATGAACTTAAAACTATTTACAACCAGGAAACATTGATTGGAAACATATGTAAATATATTTGATCTTCAAATCATTCCTGACCCACTGTAACATCAAAAACATATGTAAATATATAAGATTTTTATGTTATTTATGTAAACCTTGGGAATTTTGTGCTATATATGTAAATTTAATCACAAAATATTTCTTACATTTATTTACATTTAGGTGTGAGAAATGTAAACTCATACATAAGATATTCTGCTAGAAAACTAACTACTTTCAGTATTATCATTGGTGCTAAAAAAATACTGCAAGATATCACAGTATCAAAAAAAGTAGCTCAATGTTGTAGCTCAATGTCAAAAAAAGTAGCTCAATGGTTTTCATATAGTTCCCAGGTCTAAAACTAAAAAAGAAAGCAACGGAATAGATAAATATGAAGTTGAATAAAAATCAGTGTAGCAATATTTTTAATAATATTCAATTAATAAATTCTCAAATTTTTCATTCATAGGCATATTATCTCACTAGTAATTCGTTCCCTCAGCTCTGCCATCTCGCTTGCACCTTCCCCATCTACAGTGAAGGCAATGGAAGCCTCGATCTCTTCTTCTGTGAAAGACTGACCTAGCTGGTATTCAAATGCTTCCGAAGGCACAATTTCTTCATCCTCTTCCGCTAAATGGAAGTTGATATCGCTACGGGAATGATGTCTTCTTATGTAATTATGAAGAGTCATTGTAGCGAAGACAATCTGTACCTGCTTCGAAAAATTGTAGGGAGACATATCACGGAGTATCACCTATTTCTTTTTCCAGACACTAAAAGTCTGTATCTCAATTACACCATGTAGCGATGAATGTCGTTTATTAAACATTTTCTTTCTTCTTCGTGTGACGTTACTTGCACGTGCGAAGTCTGCTAATTGATATCTCGTATTTGGAAATAACTTTAAATACCCTCGTTGCAATGGGTAACCAACATCAACCAAGTAATACTTGCCTAATAAATGAAACAATTAATATGGAAATTCAAGTAGTTTTTGGGATCCCAAGTAATATTTGTCTAATAAATTGAACAATTCGTATGAGATCGATCCCGAGTGTACCTGCAGGTGGATGTGGAAAGTTGCTATTAGGATCCCGTGTTGTAGATTTAAAAACTCAACTATCATGTGCGCTGCGCTCCTAGCCAGCTATAACAAAAGTGAAACACATGTTAAAATCGCAGACGACCACGACATTTTGGGTAGGGCTACCACAACGACCAATAAATGCCACCTTATCACTATTTGAGATACGTGCGTCAACATGTGTTCCATCAATAGCGCCAATGCAGTCATGATGAGTAAATGTTAGGTTCGACATATCATTGCTTACCCTTATAAAATTAACTATAATGCATCCGAGAGAATATCTTGAAAAAGGGCATATATCGTGCATCACGTGCTATCTCAGCGGGTATCTGCTCAAACTTATAATCGGAGAGTCTGATGACAAGAGAGGACAGACTAACAAGTGCGCTCAATTTGATTGAGAAATACCTGCTTATTGTTTCTGATGAGTGTTGAAATCGCTCCATTGCTCCTCACATAGACTTATTTTGGGATAATATGAACAGTGTTATTGCGAGCACCTCACGTGGATTGGTCCTCGAAGATCCATGAAGACCGTGAGATCCTACGAGTAAGTCCATAAGATCGATAAATATTGCCTGACTAATTCAAAACATATCAAAAAATCGTGTTGGGTGTCCCGCAAACAACTCTCCAACCAACTTATCGCGAATATAAGAAGATGTCATACATGGCGACCGATCAATGTACGCGTTATAGTACTCGTACATCAAACATATTGCCGTCAGAAACATCCCTCTCTGCTTTCTTCTACGTGTATCCATGTGGGTCTCCATCTGTCTTCTTCTATTTGCATCCATAGTGATGGGTATCCCTAAATATTTCTCCTAAACAATTATCATTTATATGAGAGTTTGTGACGATAGAAAAAAAGAAATGTTTGCAAATAATTATGAAGGTACAAGAGAGTTCACAAGCACAACTCTAGAAAGAAAAAAAAAAAATAATGCAGTGTAAATGTTCTAGTGATGAAAAATATAAAAAAATATCAATTGTTCAAACGATTATAAAAACGCCGAATATATGTCACTCTGCGGGTGACAGACATCTGCACAACGAAATCCCTACGAATCAGGTCCTGTAGTAATTCTGCTGCGAACATATACAACTCTTCATCTGCATAAATTCGGCTGTAGCACTTAGGATTTTAAGTGCCTCTGCGATTGTGCTTGAATGAGAAACCTGACATTCTGCTTTGAAACAAGAAACCGCCTCGGATAGCTTGTTTTTTAGGGAAAAATCACCAAATTTTTTTTATCAACAACCCTCGGACGTTTGGAACGGAAAATAGTTTCATATTTGTTCTGATCTGGGCTGGTGTTTTTTAGGGAAGAATCACCAAATTTTTTTTAATCAACAACCCTCGGACGTTTGGAATGGAAAATAGTTTCATATTTGTTCTGATCTGGGCTGGGGACGTCAATGAAATCAACTGAACCTTCATGGGGGCATTGCCAGCGAACCCTGTCTTGCTTGGGCTACATGCATAGTTCCCCGTTGCAACCACTCCCTCAAACATGCGGTCTAGTTTCTCCTCCAATTCAGGCTCAAGTTCAGAAAGCTTAAACTTTTTTGCAACAGACATCACCTACACAAAAATTGATAGACAACTGCTAGAAAGCTGCCACCGCACCTACACAACTGCGGTGTGAAAACGTTATTTTCAGTGTTTTGAAAAAGCATAAGCTGTCAAAATGCAACTTACCCAAACATGTCAGGTGAGTTTTCAAAACATAATTTTTCATTTCTTCTTCATTTATAGTCTCACTTATTCTTCATCTGCAACTTGTCATATTCCCTGCCGGTACATTCCTTGAAATTTTTTATAATATTTTGCCACCCTTCTTTATTGAAATGGGTCGTTGACCTATTTTCCCGCTCAATCTCTTTAATACAAAAATCACAAAATATTATTTTCGTATCTTTTTCTCACAATGCAGGTGTAACAATCTCTTTAGGCTTAATATCTATGTTATTACTTTAACAAAAATATGAAAAATATTAATGAATATAAATAGTGAACTGAAGAGTGAAAATATTAGATTTGCAAGTATGTAAATACATACAATTTGTGTTACATATGAACAAATCACGAATTTATAAATTAATTCAACATATAAACAGATCACGACTTAATCAAAACTAGCAACCTTGAACATACATTGGTTTCAACTGGAAAAAAAATATAATTTTTTTTTAATTTTTGGTAGTAAAAAGATAGACTTCAATAAATTGTGAAGAACATGACAAAATCATTTTTTAAAGCAAATTGAAGAACCTGCAAATTGAAGAACCTGCAAAAAATAAGCATAAAAAAGAAAAATCTACCAAAAAGAAAAATAGGCTCCGAACGGACCCTAAGGTTCATTTGTAATATGCAACTCTTTGGTAGATTTTTTTTTTTTATGCTTATTTTTTGCAGGTTCTTCAATATGCAGGTTCTTCAATTTGCTTTAAAAAATGATTTTGTCATGTTCTTCACAATTTATTGAAGTCTTTAGTACCAAAATATATATATATATATATATATATTTTTTTTTTTCTAGTTGAAACCAATGTATGTTCAAGGTTGCTAGTTTTGATTGAGTCGTGCTCTGTTTATATGTTGAATTAATTTACAAATTCGTGATCTGTTCATATTTAACACAAATTGTATGTATTTACATACTTGCAAATCTAATATTTTCACTTTTCAGTTCACTATTTATATTCATTAATATTTTTTTCATATTTTTATTATAGTAATAACATGGATAGTAAGCATAAAGAGCTTGCTACACCTGCATTGTGGGAAAATGATATGGAAATAATATTTTGCAATCTTTGTATTAAAGAGATTGAACGGGAAAATAGGCCAACGACCAATTTCAATAAAGAAGAGTGACAAAATATTATAAAAAATTTCAAGGAATGTACAGACAGAGAATATGACATGTTGCAAATGAAGAACAAATGAGACCAAATGAAGAATGAATGAAAAATTAGGAAAAAATTGAAAGGGGGTTCAACCGGTCTTGGTTGGGATCCAGTGAAGCGAACAGTTGATGCACCTGAGGAATGGTGGACAAAAAGACTTGAGGTGAGCTTTGTTTGTAAACTTCTTTATTTTGTAACTTTCTATTTTATTTTAATTAGGTGTCTATCAATTTCTGTGTAGGTGGTGTCTGCTGCAAAAAAAATTTAAGCTTCGGGAATTAAGCCTGAATTGGAGGAGAAACTAGACCGCATGTTTGGGAGAGTGGTTGCAACGGGGAACTATGCATGTAGCTCAAGCGAGACAGAGTTCGCTGGCAATGTCGTGAATTTGGGAACCCCTGGAGGTTCAGTTGATTTCATTAACGTCCCCAACCCAGATCAGAACGAATATAAAACTATTTCCCGTTCCAAACGTCCGAGGGTTGTTGATAAAAGAAAATCTGGTGCTTCTTCCCGAAAATCTGGTGCTTCTTCTCTCAAAATTGAGCTATCCAAGGCGGTTTCTTGTTTCAAAGCAGAATGTCAGGCTTCTCATTCAAGCACAATCGCGAAGGCACTTGAAATTCTAAGTGCTACAGCCGAAATTTATGTAGATGAAAAGTTGTATTTGTTTGCAGCAGAATTGCTAGAGGACCCGGTCCGTAGGGATTTCTTTGTGCAGATGCCTGTCACCCGCAGAATGGCATATATTCGGCATTTTTATAATTGTTTGAACAATTGATATTTTTTATATTTTTCATCACTAGAACATTTACACAGCATTATCTATTTTTTTCTTTCTAGAGTTATGCTTGTGAACTCTCTTGTACCTTCATAATTATTTGCAAACATTTCTTTTTTTCTATTGTTACCAACTTTCATATAAATGATAATTATTTAGGAGAAACATTTAGGGATACCCATCACTATGGATGCAAATAGAAGAAGATGGATGGAGGCCCACATGGATAAACGCAGAAGAAAACGTAGAAGGATGTTTCTGACGGCAATATGTTTGATGTACGAGTACTATAACACGTATATTTATCGGTCGTCAAGCATGACATCTTCTTATATTGGCGACAAATGGATTGAAGAGTTGCTTGCAGGGCACCCAACACGATTTTTTAATATATTTCGAATGAGTCAGACAATATTTATCGATATTATGGACTTACTCGTAGGATCTCACGGTCTTCATGGATCTTCGAGAACCAATCCACGTGAGGTGCTCGCAATAACACTGTTCATATTATCCCAAAATGAGTCTATGCGAGGAGCAATGGAGCGATTTCAACACTCATCAGAAACAATAAGCAGATATTAATATTTCTCAATCGGATTTAGCGCACTTGTTAGTCTGTCCTCTCATGTCATCAGACCATCAGATTATAAGTTTGAGCAGATACCCGCTGAGATAGCACGTGATGCATGATATATGCCCTTTTCCAAGGTATTCTCTCGGATGCATTATAGTTAACTTTGTTAGGGTAAGCAATAATATGTCAAACCTAACATTTACTCATCAGAACTGCATTGACGCGATTGATGAAATACATGTTGACGCACGTATCCTAAATAGTGATAAGGTGGCATTTATCGACAGTTGTGGTAGCCCTACCCAAAATGTCATGACCGTCTGCGACTATAACATGTGTTTCACTTTTGTTATGACTGACTGGGAGGGCAGCGCACATGACAGTCGAGTTTTCAAATCTGCGACACGGGCAATAGCAACTTTCCACATCTACCTACAGGTACGCTCGGAATTGAACTCATACGAATTGTTCAATTTATTAGGCAAATATTACTTGAGAATCCCAATAAAAACTTGAATCTCCTTATTAATTGTTTCATTTATTAGGCAAATATTACTTGGTTGATGCTGGTTTCCCATTGCAACAAGGGTATTTTATTTAAAATCATTTTCTGATACGGGATATCACATACCAGACTTCGAATGTGCAAGTAACGTCACACGAAGAAGAAATGAAATGTTTAATAAACGACATTCATCGCTACGTGGTGTAATTGAAAGGACTTTTGGTGTCTGAAAAAAGAAATATGTGATACTCCGTAATATGCCTCCCTATAATTTTTCGAAGCAGGTACAAATTGTCTTTGCTACAATGACTTCATAATTACATAAAAAGACATCATTCCCGTAGCGATATCAACTTTCATTTGACGGAAGAGAATGAAAAAAATATGCCCTTGGAAGCATTTGAAGACCGGCTAGGTCAGTCTTTCACAGAAGAAGAGACCGAGGCTTCCATTGCCTTCACTGTAGATGAGGAAGGTGCAAGCGAGATGACAGAGCTGAAGGAACGAATTACTGATGAGATAGTATGCCTATGAATGAAGAATTTGAGAATTTATTAGTTGAATATTATTAAAAATATTGCTACACTGAATTTTATTCAACTTCATATTTATCTATTCCGTTGCTTTTATTTTTTTAGTTTTAGACCTGAGAACTATATGAAAATCATTGAGCTACTTTTTTTGATACTGTGATATCTTGCAGTATTTTTTTAGCACCAATGATAATGCTGAAAGTAGTTAATTTTCTAGCAGATCTTTATGATGAGTTTACATTTCTCACACCTAAATGTAAGGAATATTTCTGATTAAATTTACATATATAGCACAAAATTCCCAAGGTTTACATAAATAACACAAAAATCTTATATATTTACATATGTCTCTGATGTTACAGCGGGCCAGGAAAGATTTGAAGATCAAATATCTTTACATATGTTTCCAACCAATGTTTCCTGGTTATAAATAGTATTAAGTTCATGAATTTGCATTTATAATAAAATTAATTTTACTGCTGCTTTCTAATTCCTGTAAGTAAACAGTTTTGACTACATGATTTTGTCTTAAAATAAAGTTGATTCCCAAGCTTTACATACATAGCACAAAATTCTTATATATTTACATATGTTTTAGAACACAGAATTCTTATATATTTTAGAGCACAAAATTCTTATATAAAGTTAATTTTACTGTTGCTTTATTTTACATACCACACAATATTTAAGTTCAGAATTCATTTCGTTAGATTTAAATCTGATTTGAATGGTGTAAATGTAAAAAAACAAAGTTTAGTTTAAAATCTGATATGAGTAGTGCCTTTTGCAGCATTCTTTCTTTTTAAAATCTGATTAAAAATATGATTTTTATGTTTAAATTGGAGGGGTTCAAAGAGAAATGAATTTTTGAATATCCTAAATTTGTGATGAAGCAGAATCACTTATATTCTACATTTTTTATGTTGTTTTGGGCTGCTACTATTGGGTTGAGCAGTCATAAGATGAACCATACCAGTAAGTTCCTTTGACAGTTGAGTAAGATTGTGAGAAATGATTGAGGATAGGTGCTAGTTTTGTAAATATTTAGCTATTTTAAACATCATCATAAATCATTGTATTGTAGTATGCTCTTCAAAATTATTATTTTAATATATATAATTAATGTTAAGATCAAAATATTCTGGAATTAATATCAGTTTTAATTAAACCAAAAATTTTTATTTAATTTTTTTGTTCGCGCTATAGCAGCATTAGGGGAAAGTAGAAAGGCAAGCTAAGCATCAATTGTTATGTGGTGCTTTAAGAAAATTATATATAACGTTAGTTACATTATATAATTATTCATATTTATATAGATATAAAGATATATAAAACATCTATCATTAATTGTCCCATCTCATAAGCCCCTTCCCGTGAACTACAGGAAGACCAAAACATAAAGCAGTCTAGAGAAAGGGAAGAAAAAGATTATATAGCATTCTGAATGAAAGTGTATTTATAATCAGAGTGCTATGAAATCACCCTATTTTAAATATTCCTATGCAAGAATAATTCCATAACACTTCAATGAACAAGGGTGCTTGCTTTGTAATTATCAATGTTTGTAGTGCTATATTTATAACTTGCCCGAGCTGTACTCAATTATTTTTGTTATATGGAGCTGAAACAGGATCATTTGCATACATACCACTGCATTTACATACATACCGCTGCTGATGCATGCCATTGGATCCCGGAATGAAGTTGAGGTTTTTCTATTATTATTCTGTTCTAGGAATTTTGATTCTTAACTAGCGTTGATTTTTTTTTGTGGCAGTTAGAAGTTTGGTGGGTAGGATTTTCACAAAGTTGTGACTATTGATTTTTCTTTGTGGCAGTTAGAAATTTGGTGGGTAGGATTCTCACAAAATTGTGACTGATTTATTAATGGTACTGACATGAAGATTTGTCCCAAGTAGATGAGATGGATGCTTTGATATCCAAGCTTTGTTCTTCTCCATGTATATCAGTTTGTTGGCATTGAATTTTGCACAACTTGACAATTTCAATTTAATTTTATAGTTAAGCTTAATTTTTCGTTGAATTGTAATGGAATTTGTCACAGTTTTGGGCTACCAAATAATATTTTGTATTCTTCTTAATTTTTATTATTTTATCTGTGATGTTATGTAAAGAAAGTTTGTTTTGATTATCTTTGTTACTTTTGCTATGTTTTTTTTTATGAAACATAAAAATTGCATGGTATGTATGTAAATTTCTCTAAATATATTTGAGGGAGGAGTTTAGATGAGTTGAGTTAAAGGGCAACTTTAGAC
>NW_018165037.1:162440-182686 GCF_001263595.1 Phalaenopsis equestris | reverse complement strand
CTTTTAGAAGTGAGGGTATATGAACATTCTGTTCTGTTTAAATTATTATGCTTCAGAAGCTTTTAGAAGTGAGGGTATATGAACATTCTGTCCTGTAGAATGTCAAAATGTAGCTGTTACAGTCTTCTTTTAAACAGTTTTAACAAACAGGGGCAGCATGACCATTTCTCCAGAATAGTTGCTTCACAGCTGTTTTCACACAGCTGCACCAAACAGACCATTTCTCCAAAATAGCTACTTCACAGCTGTTTTCACACAGCTGCACCAAACAGACAGTCAGTTTCCCCCCCGCAGCTTTCCACGGCTGCAACTGAAAAGCTGGGAAGCTACAACTGCGCCAAACAAAGCCTAACAATACCCCTTCAGTTTTGCCTCCGTGTTCAAATGATGACATTATTGCTTAAGTCTATTGACATTTCATTAAAATAGTAAGCAAATCAATTAGAAAAAATGGAACATTGCAAGCCAATGTGAAATTCAGTTAGGAGCAATCAATAAAATTATAAATAAATTTCATATATGCTGTATCTTCATGAATAATGTAAAAATATGTAAAGTAAAGCTTTTAATCATTTAAGAATAAATACCTGCATGTAGAAACGAATATCATGACAGATCTAATGCCCATATCCTCCATTTTTGACAGTACATGGATGAGATAGACCTCCTTCACATTCCTAGGAATAAAGATGTATTGTTGTTTGAGAGATTCAACTGTTTTAAAACCTTCATATGCCTCAAAAAAGTATGATCTATTTGCAGATATCTCAAGCAACGCTTGCAGCTCACTTGTCATGGTTGCAGAAAATAAAAGAGTCTGCCGACTTGTAGGCAAATACTTAAAAATTAGCCTTAGTTCCTCCTCAAAACCAACATCCAAAACTCTATCCGCCTCATCCAGAACGAGAAACTGATGAAGAAAATGTACCGGATAGTTAGAAAATCACAATATTGCATTCAACCCTTCAAAGTATAAATACTTAAAATTTTCAAACATAAAATACATGTAAAAAGGCTTCCTGGCTCATACAATCATCGAGATTATGATGAGTTCAGAAATACATGAAACCTGAAATTGTAAACAAGCATCCCTATGGCTGACATTAGGATTAACTGATGAAAAAAAAGTCTGATAACAGTTGTTGTTCAATGGTTAATTAAGATTGCAGTAGTTTAGCTCAACTTGATCACAATAAGAATAAAGATAATGCTGGGATAAACATGAATAAGCAAGCAGAAAGCCATTAAAATGTTTATTTCATTCTAAAGAATACATTTTGCAGTGAAGAAGTTCAAACTTCAATTATAGACATACTAAAACTACTCAGAACAAGCAAAACCGTCACACCCAGATTACAGAAATAAAGAACCGGTTGAATTGTATCAGAAACAGGATTGTTGCAGTCACTTTTGGATTTATTCCACAGCTTCTCCTTTTGATTGGCGGTGGACCTTCTGGATTACATGATTTGGCTTTGGATTGTAGAATTTTGAAATTATTCTTCACAATTGAATCACTATTTTGAGATGGTGGACGCTTGACTTTGTGGAACTGTAGCAGAAAACTAAACCAGGCTCTTGCAAGCTTTCCTGGATGGAGGTATTTGCGTGTGGTATTTATGGTTTTTGCGCTAGCAGTATAGTATTTATCCTAGCAGAGAGCTTCGAGAATTCAGTAAGAGTTGGATGATGGTGTAGGTTGAGAGGATTAGCCTATCTTTTATTTTTTCCTCCAGCTTCGAATAAGAATTTAGGATTTAATTCAAACTTGGATTAAAATGATCCTATGATAACCCTATACACTCAATAGATGTTATGAGGCATATAATTAAAAACTTCGGGCTTCAATTAAAGTTATTTTTAGTTTCAATATTATAAGTCAGTTGGATGTCTGATTCCCTAGAGTGCAGTACAAATCCTAAAACCAAATTCAAAATGAACAGTTACCACCTTGCACCGACAATAGCCCCAATTTTTCTTCCCAGTGATTTTGTAAAATGTTCTAATTCCACTCCATAAGTTAATACAGTTTTGCTTAGTATTCTTAATTTCTTTCAAAAATTGACGCAGCAAAAATCAATTTGTGAAAATTAAAGACAAATGTCCGCATTTTATAGCTTAAAAATTTTTCAAGGTTATTTTGATCATGCCAATATTAATTGGGTTCTAATTTAAGTATTGCTTGCTTACATTTAAAGAAATCAAGCGGCTAAACTATTTGGTGAAATGTAAATTGTAAATCAACAATTTTTTTTTTTTACATGCAAGAGTGCAATATTGGGTCAAACATAAAATCTTAACCAAATCTAACAAAAAAATTTGGTTCAGCTCAAACCATGAAAGATTCATGCTAGATTTGGGTCAACTTATGAGACTTATAAGAAAAAAATGTACCCAGACCATATCACAATCAAGTCAACCCACAAACATTTGAATCTTTATTAATTTAAAAATCATAATAAATTGAACTTATTTTTTTATTTTTTTAGCTGTGCCCAAATTAAGTAATCATATCCATTTTGAGTCAAGTTAACAGAGCACAACATGAATTAAGTGTTTATAATATCGTGAGATCAATCTCAATTTAGGACTTTAGGCTCATTTAATATATGGATAAAGTTAAAGCTGACTATCTACAAATTCAGCCATATTTTGTCGTTCCCAAACCCAACCCGCTAACCCAAATTAACACCCCTATAAGCATGCATTCATAATAAGTGTTGTGAGAATTGTAAAATAGAAACCGTTGCCCTGAGTCGTCATCAAGATTCTACAATATGGCAAAATATTCCTAAGAAATAGGATAAATTATCGAGGTATCTTAACAGGTCGTAAAGGGTGGGAAATTTAACAATGTTGCTTTTGATGAATTGTTAAACAAATAGAATCAAATCAATGATGATCTATGAAACGTGGACACTTAAAATTGTCTCTCCTCCGTTTCAAACAAGCTTCAAACATAAAGACAGCTCCGAAACACCCAAACACATGCTCAAAGCTATGTAAGAAATGTTTCAAAGCCAAAAAACAAAGTTGAACAAAAGCCAAACACAACCCACAACAGGGGGAGTGAGCTGTACAGGATGTATATGGGAAATGTCAAACATGAATACATCTCTGAACCAACCCAACATAGTTTGAAGAGCACATTGGTATTGCTCTTTCTGTTATCTCTAAATCTAGAATAGTTGTTGTTTTGGGTTGTGGTTACTTAAATTATGAAACTATGGCAGGATGTTACGCTTGCCTCTTGACGGATCATGAATTTGTGGTATTTACATGTGTTCTAAGACGAGAAGTGATACACTTGTACTAACAAAGGCCTTTAAGAGTTCAATAAGAGTTATTTGAGATTCTTTGATGGCGTTGGCTAATGGGATGAAAGTGTTTGGCTTCTTTGAGATAAGAATTTAGGATTTAATTTAAACTTAGATTCAGATGATCCAATGCCAACATATCTATAAGTCTATATGTAAGTGTTTTGAGACATGTTATCAAAAAAAATTTGGGTATGTAAAAAGATCTATTTCTATTTTAAATTTTGCAAGTGCAAGTTTGATGTGTGATTTATTTGAGAGTTGTACAAATGCAACTATTAAATTCAGAAGAAGTCATCTCCATGCACCCGCAAGAGGCCAAATTTTTCATATCCTGATATTGCTTTTAATTGCTTCATTTCATTTACATAATTTGAAATGAATTTGCTCAGTCATCTTGATTTTGTTCAACAATGGACGCATCACAAATCCATTTCATATAAATTGAATTCAAATGTCTTTTGAAATCCTTGTTGATATTCTCGTATTATTCAATCAAATCATATTTCAGCTCAAGAATTGCTTGTTCATATTTATATTTTTGTGACTTCTAAAATTTGAATCCTCAATTTTGTTTGCATGTATTCATATTACTCACATAATTGTAATACGGACACTCTCATCCAGAGTTGTCATGTACCAATATCAATTCATTTTGAATGAAGACACAAGAAAAAGGCCAAACTCAATAATTTTTGAAATGACGAAGCTTGCTAGAATGTGTTCAGTTAAGCCTGAATAGCCTCTCACACACATATACAAACATATGTATATCACCATAGAACTACGCACAAATTTATGCAATTAAGTAGAGATGTTGGCACAACTAAAGCCCAAACTAGAACTTCAATTTAGTTCAAGCAATGATATGGGCTTGTCAGTGCACGCAAAGCTGCATGAAAGTAAATTGTGTTAACAAAAAATTAACTGATTAAAGTCATCGAAGTTGAGGTTCATCAAGTTCATATAAAGTTCAACCAGCCCAGAGCCACACCCGACAACTTAAAATTTGAGTTTTGGATATCGACAATTCAAACTTAATTTCTTAACACATCTATTAACAAGGTTAGATAGGCAAGAAAATCAATTCATGAATTGTAACGGACTAGTCAACAATTGCATAATCATGAGTTTGCTAGTGCCTTCCTTAATGCAAGAGATGTCTTCAGAATAATTATTATTCTCTTACTTGTTAAGGCATGTGAAAGCATTGATTTAGCCTCACATCAAATAATTGAAGAAGGTGTTGACATTAAAATACGACATTATTGGACCTCACTCAAAATCTACATTTTTGGATTGAAAATAAGATTGACCATTAATATATCCGACCAAACTGTGGTAATCCTCAATTATTTAATCCCTATAAAGTGCTATCATGACAGATGATTTGACTGAATCGAATGGTTAACTCCCAGAATGACTACATGTTATCGAGCGAGCACTTAATGCACGATGCTTGATAATACTGCAAAGCTATCATTTAACATAATTGATGGACAATGCACAGTGCATTAACTTGAAAAGAAGATTGTTATGACATGTGAGAATATCATGTCTAGTTCGATGTCAAACATTTGAAAAATATTTTGGATTAAAATATCAAGTGCCTGGCCCTTAGTCATTAGCATAAGCTATTGGGTTGAATACAGGTTTAATCACTGGTATATCAGGTTCTTTAACTTCAATCGATGTACAATACCAAACTTTCTTTTATTCAAAGTCCCATGTCCCCGCCAAAAGTATTTTGGCTTTACCACCTTATTAATGGAAACTAGCTATGTTTTTTTACTAGTAAAACACTACAAATCACACAAGCTTTAATAGAAAGTATATAAATTCTAACTTAGAAATAGAGTGCTCAAGCTGATGCCCAGGCTCTTCCAATCTCAACTAACATAATCCCAATAGCATCTGCATGTCTCAAAATAAACATATTCCTCAAAGCTTTCCAAATTTTGACTATTTTGAAAACCAAGGTAAGAAAGGACTTGAAACAACTTAAGAAAATATAAATAACAAAATCCCTTTAACTCATAATCATGCCATTTTGAACTTAGCCTATGAAAATTTTAATATTACTAGTTGTAAGAGATGAAAAGATCACATAAACGCTAAGCTCCCATCTAGCAAGAAGCTAATGGTGGTTTTTGAAAATGGATAAACCTTATAATTCTCTGGTCTACTACGAAAAAAAATTATTTGAAAGAAGAATCTAGTATCTTGGAGTGTAATTCATTTTTTTTATCTCTTGTTGCATCTAAGTTGTGTCACACAATCTTTAATACTATGTCTCCGTCTTATGGTAATCAAATGAATTTATCTAATTGAACATTGTTCAAGAAATTTAAATCATGACTAGTGCTATGGATAACCCATCGGACACCTTGTTGGGCTTATTACAATTAAATTTATTCTAATAAACATTTTAAGCATTATTAAACGATTGTTTGATTATCACTTCTGATCGCTGGTATTCAATTTCCACGCAAGAGTTTTGAATTCAAATTTTCCAAAAAAAAGGACAAAAGTATGTTTAACACCATTTCAAACAAACAATTAGAGATTCTTGAAATTAAAAACCAAGCTTGCCAAATTTAATTTATTTGAGATTAATAAATATAATTCATTACTTCGATGATCTTCTCATCACATAAAAGTAAGTTTTGAAATTGTGCAAAGAAAATAGGAAATTTATAAACTTTAACACCATTTCAAACAAACAAGTAGAGATTCTTGAAATTAAAAACTAAGCTTGCCAAATTTAATTTGTTTGAGATTAATAAACATAATTCATTACTTTGACGATGTTCTCATCATATAAAAGTAAGATGAGGCATTTTCTTTTTATGAGAGTAAGTGTAAGCCTCGAGGTATGAAGGTTTAAGCCTCATATTTAAATAATTAAATTAAAGAAAAAACATTAAGTAATAATTAATATACTAACATCAAAGTAAGATGTCGAAGAAAAAAGGTAAAAGATTATTAAAGATTATTAAAAATCATGAAAGACTAAAAACTAAACTATATATAAGTCCCTCCACCTAATAATTATACATAAATAAGTAGATTAAAGTTGTAATTTATAAATTCAAAATCATCCCAACTCTCATCTCTTAAATGGACGATATATATAAATATAGGCTAATAAATCAACTCGAAGGACTTAAAATCAAATTGTTTTTTTCCTTGGATTGAGCACTCAAAATCAATGATGTGACTAACAAGCCAAGCTTGGCCCAATAAAACTTTAATTGAGATAGCATAGATAAATGCACATGCATGTCCAAATTTTGGGAATTCACGAAAGTCTAGCTTCCATAATTCCCAGACAAAATCCAACTCATTGATTCTCCCGCCTATCGATCCAGCTATCTACCCCCTGTTGACCATTTTTTTTTAGAAATATGAAAAGGGATGATTTTGGCAAAATATGAAAATAATTTTAATATAAATGTGATTTTTGAAAGTAGTATTTTAATTTTAAAATAGATGAGACCAAACGAGTCTCACATATTAAATAATTTGGATGGTTGAGCGCGATACCACAAGTAATACATGTATGCTTATCCTTCGGGATAGTGTATTACTTGTGGTATCACATTCAACTGTCTAAACTATTTAATATATGAGACATGTTTGGTCTCATCTATTTTAAAATTAAAATACTACTTTCAAAAATCATATTTATATTAAATTTATTTTCATATTTTACCAAAATTCTCACTTTTCATATTTCAAAAAAAAAAAACGGTCGACAAATTCTGATAACTCCGCTGGGGACTAGTTTCTCTCTCCATTCTTTGATCAGGTAGTTTTCTTTTCAAAAATCGGTAGTGTGCTCATGTCCCTTGTGGGCCAGACTGTTGTTCTTATGTTGACATACTGTGTTTATTTCTTCCTTAAGCCAGTATAATCAACTCTTCTTGGATTCCAGGACTATTTGCTTAAAAATCCTTAAGCAGACGGATTCAGGAATCCCTAGGGTTTAGTGGGGAGTACTCCCAATAGGTGTGGTAGATTAGGAGTGGTCTATCAAAACGAAGTCGATGCGAGGCCGAGACCCTCCAATTCTTAAAGTAGGTCCAATGCTTCATTCCTCTTTGATCTTAACTTGTGAACGAGTTGACTCTAAAATTCCACTCTCACAATATTCCTTTTAAACTTCAAACAAAACGAAATTTCATCAAAATTTCAAAACAAAACAAATCATAAATTTTGTGACAAAATTCACATGGATAAATTTTAAAGGATACACAGTTCATAAGACAAGTGCATTAACTTGAGTATTGCCGCTGAAATTGCAAGACATTGAACGTCACTAGCTTCCGTAATTTTTTTCAAATGACAGAGATAATGTCTTCACCAAAGTTGATCTTTTCTTCGCCACTGGAGTGCTGTTTGATGTTAGCAAGAATGAGCTACCTGACTTGGCGGTCATTAAATTTGGACAAGGATTCGACGATATTGAAGCCAAGTTTGGGAATGTCGCTGTTGACGTAATAAAACCTGAAATGGACAAGTCGTCAAGCCTGTGGTGGAGTTTAACATGAAGTTTGCTAAGGAATTTCACCCTCTGAAGAGGGTGTTGATTGAAAATAATTCTGCTATTGCTGAAAAGTCCGCCACTAAGAGCGTAGGGACTGCTCCCAGGATTGTTTCTGCTTCTGCCACCGGATTCACCACGACTACACCAACTGTTCCACTAAACAAAGAAAAAGAGATTCTATATGAGAAAAGAGATTCTATACGAAGAAGTGTCAGTCAATACTTTTGTCCCGCCGTTTTCTGTATTTGAGATTGGGTCCAATTTAAAAAGAGATTCTATATGAAGAAGTGTCAGTCAATACTTTTGCCCCGCCGTTTTCTGTATTTGAGTTTGGGTCCAATTCAAAGTCCGTGCAACTGACCAAGACACAAGAAATGAGGCGCAACCAGAAAATTCTAAGGGCTGAGAAAGCGAAAGTCATAAAGTTGACTACTACTAACACCGCCCTCCGACTGAATGAGATAAGATTACGTGATACCTCACCTCTACGCATGGGGAGTAGGTTTCACCAGTTGTCTGCTACCTACGGAGAGGATGGAGTCTCTGAGTCTATGAGGTTGCTACCACATCACCACCACCTTCTCTCTGTAATGATCCAAGGCCGGTGACGACATTCGAAGTAAAATCTGAGATGGTGGCAGTGGTGGACAAAGTATATTCTTTCAGAAAAGAAGCTATAGCAAAGATCTTCCAGAATTTGATTAAAAGTCCCAAATTCAGAATACGAGAGCCAAAGAGGCCGAAGGAAGTCGACAAGAAAGATCATTCCAACTACTGCCCCTATCACAGACTGCTCGGACACACTATAAAGAATTGTATCAGCTTCAAATAATGGCTCAAGAAGAAATTAAAAAATGGGAACATAGTAATTTCGAAAGAATATTTGACAGAGCCTGAAAGAGGTTCTATCAATATGATTTCGGCTAATCCAGTTGCTCCATCTGACTTCTACACAACTACACCAACACCAATGCTCAGCAAAAGCAGCAAAAGACGTGAAGCTCATCAAAACTCTCCAACTGACCTTAAAGTTGTCAAAAGAAGGTTGATCGAGGATACATTAGAAAAGCTTCGAGCCGACATCGCACGGTTATCTGAAGAATGAAGAAAAGATATGGGTGATGAACCCTACGACCCGTCAGAATATGAGATAGAGGGATTCGCAGAAATCAACGTCATTGAGACCAGAGCCATCTTATCTTCGTGCGATGCTCCTTTACCCACTGAGGAGAATGTCGTGGATGAGTTGCAAAGAGCCATTCAACAACAGATCAACTAGATGAGAGAACCACTAGAAGAAATGACGACTACTATAGCCACTATTCAAGGACAATCACAGCCATCGCCGATAGTACCCCCGGGGCAAGCCATTTAGAAAGCGTCCAAATCGTCGATGATAAGAAGGAATTCACTTCGGTCAATGAAGATGATCAACCAAAGAAAAACTCCGTTCATGAATTAATACCAGAAAAAAGGCATTAAACAAATGGTAGAACAACAGGTGAGAGAAGCTCTGACTCAATCAAAAGGAGGAGCATTGATTCTAAATGGTAGACCCTATCCTGAAGAATTTGATAACATCCAATACCCTAAGGGTTTCATACCACTGCCGTTCACGACATTTGATGAAACGGGAAACCCCCGACAACATGTTGCACACTTCCGAGCAAGTTGTGGCAACACAGGAGTAGTGATACGTTTTTGTGTCGTCAATTTTTTAGCAGTCTTTCGGGAATCGCTTTTGACTGGTACGCTGAACTGCCCAATGACTCAATGAAAACATTTGCAGAATTGGAAGACCTCTTTGTTAAGCGGTTTGTTGGAGTTAAACACCATATCACTGTTGGTGATCTCTTGGTGGAGCTACAGAAGCCAACCGAAACATTGATGGACTACTGTGTGAGCCACAACTCCAAGAGCAGTACGCAGTTGAAATTCTTCTAAAGAGCATTCATGGTCCAGTGGGTTTCTTACTCAAGGGATTCATCATCAAAACATTCGAAAAGCTGCTTAGAAAAGTTAGGAATCTTCAAGAAGAAGCAAAACATCTTGGGTTTTTTGAGAAAACTAGGAAGCTAGAGCCATTAAAGACATCTGAGAAGAAATCTGGGATAGTTGTTGTGGTTGGCAGGGGAAAACGACAATTGCAAATACAAGCCGAACGACATCAACAAACCTTCCAACGTCCTCATCACTCATCTCAACAATCATCTCAACTGAGACCTTACCAGACATATGAAAGACAAGTTCCAATCATGAACACTCGATCAAATGGGTTATACTCTTTTAAAGATTATACTCTTTTAAAGATGAATTTTAAAGATGAAGCAACGAAAAAGATGCTCCACAGTTTAATCAAGAATTCCAAGTTCAGGTTGACCAAGCCAAATAAGCCTGACGAGGTCAACAAGAAAAGACATCCGAGATATTGCCCGTACCACAGGTTCATTGGATACACCATAGAAGAGCGTTGCAGTTTCAAAGACTAGCTTGAGGAAAATTTCAAGAATAGGGACGTAACGATCCTAGAAGAATATTTAAAGAGTGTCTATCAATATGATTTCGGTCGATCAGTTTGTTCCAACTTATTCCTACGCAACTGCCAACGAATGAAATGCCTTTTGGCTACTATTGTACTATTATTGTTGTTTAAATGGGATATTAGCTGGATTAATGTTTATCTGTCTCTTCCCTCCCACCGCAATAAAATAAAGAAAGAACTTATTGTTTTTCAGAACTGTTCAATGATTGGAAAACACGGTTAACAAAACATTCGGAGTTCATTAACAAGACAATCGAGAAAGGAAGAAATCCAAGATAAAAATTTCAGCATTATGAAAGAAATTATGATTTCGGGGGAAGTGAAATTAATGCTCTAATAGCTAGGTCCTTCACTTTAAAGATTTTGGACTGGGACCTAAGTTGATTTCAAAATAAGATAGTGTGGTTGAAATGCGAGTAGTCGACTAAGAATATCATGAGCTTTTTAATCTTCTGCCAAGTGATTGGGTCCTAGCTTTCGAACGAGTTATAATATCTCATAATTCGTCTTAAGAAATATTTGAGAATTGTTAATTAAGAGAGTTCAGACATTCAAAATCTTTAAAATATGCTCTACTAGATATAGTAATTCTAAAAAAAAAGGAGAGGAAAAAAAAGAAAAAAGGGTTCCATGAGAAAAAGCTTGAGATGAGCATAAAATAAAAAATTAGTGTGTGAATTCTCCTTTAATTAATAAAATTTGAAAGCTCTCTTAAGGGAATTCTCCTGATACTACACTCATGAAAAAGTTAAGTGATCTTGTGTCTTTTGGTCGGCTATTAATTGACTCAGAAATATCAACGTTAAAAGAAAAAAGTTTTAATCACATGAGCAAAGTTTCTGAGAACTGCTTACGCCCAGGAAGAAAGAATTAAAGTAAATGGCTATGTTATTAGCAATTAACGAAAATTCTACCTGAAGTCATATCTTTCGGTGCCCAGAAGATTCAACATCGACATCAATTCGAAGAACGTCAAAATGAATCCTCAGGACAATGTGAAAAATCTCTACAAAATCGGTGATAAAGAAAAGACAACTGCCAAAACGACGGTATAAGATTGCAACCTCTCGAGTTGTGACGTCCTTAGAAGTATCATATCTTTATGTCTACTTGATAGAATATAATTCTGATAGTATCTTAAAGAATGTGTTATTTTTACACGTCTCCAGTCAGTGGATAATACCTCGATAAGTACTATGCATCTCGGTGTTTCAAAGACAACTTTGTTCTTAGAAACACGAATGTTGCACCTGTCTAAAATTGGGTCCAAATTTTAAAATAAATGCAATAAAATAAGATTCAAGATCAAATAAATCTCAACATCAAAATGAAATGAAACACATCACGAAACCAAATAATCAAAATAATTCAAAATTTGGAACATCACTTCAAATTTCGACCTGGTCAACTTGAGCCTTCTCGACTTATCACCAGCGTCATTTCACGACATTTCTCTTGGTCTGAAGTTTCCTCCCACAAGAACTCTGGGTCCTATTGCTCGTGTGAATGAGGCTTGACTGGTTCTACGGAACCACATCTCTTATTGCATAGACATTTTCTTCAATCACCTCTTGGGATTGATTTAAGTCTCCGACATTCTTTCCCAATTTGACCGATTTTTTCCAAGGATTTGGCGTAATTTCCTTGACGGTCATCATTTCTTGACTAAATCTAGTTCGGATGTAATGTCCCCATCGGTCATCCGAGCTAGTTTAGTTTCTCCGTACTTCACGAACTTCTACATACATTCTCCACACTGCATAAATTGTCACAAATTTCACATAAAATTTCACAAAATTCTACACTACATAAATTACTACATACATTTTTCCCAACTCTCATAAATTATACAAGTTTCATAAGAATTTTACAAACTTCCCACAAATTTTTCATAAAAATCAAATTCTCGAGGATCAGTATGAGACCCACTTCAATGGATGTTAAGGCTTCCAAATCCTTCAAAAATCAAATTTCCAAGGATCGATGTGAGACTCCCTTCAATAGATGTTAAGACTTCCGATTCTTTTACAAATCAAATTACTGAGGTTGAGCATTTTACATCCAATTCCGCATTGCTTTAGGAGCTCCTCCTATCCCAATTTTTCAAATCAAATTATAGAGGTTGAGGATTTTACATCAGATTCCGTGTTGCTTTAGGAGCCCCTCCTATCGCAATCTTTCAAATCAAATTCCAGAGGTTGAGAATTTTACAACCGATTTCGTGTTGCTTTAGGAACCCCTCCTATCACAATCTTTCAAATCAAATTCTAGAGGTTGAGAATTTTTACATCCGATGCCGCGTTGCTTTAGGAGCCCCTCCTATCGCAATCTTTCAAATCAAATTCTAGAGGATGAGGATTTTACATCTGATTTCGCGTTGCTTTAAATTCTAGACCTCAGTAATTTGATTTGTAAAAGAATCAGAAGTATTTTACAACCGATTTCGTGTTGCTTTAGGAACCCCTCCTATTCTCAATCTTTCAAATCAAATTCTAGAGGTTGAGAATTTTTACATCCGATTCCGCGTTGCTTTAGGAGCCCCTCCTATCGCAATCTTTCAAATCAAATTCTAGAGGATGAGGATTTTACATCTGATTTCGCGTTGCTTTAAATTCTAGACCTCAGTAATTTGATTTGTAAAAGAATCAGAAGTATTTTACAACCGATTTCGTGTTGCTTTAGGAACCCCTCCTATTCGCAATCTTTCAAATCAAATTTTAGAGGTTGAGAATTTTTACATCCGATTCTGCGTTGTTTAGGAGCCCCTCCTATCGCAATCTTTCAAATCAAATTCTAGAGGATGAGGATTTTACATCTGATTTCGCGTTGCTTTAAATTCTAGACCTCAGTAATTTGATTTGTAAAAGAATCAGAAGTATTTTACAACCGATTTCGTGTTGCTTTAGGAACCCCTCCTATTCTCAATCTTTCAAATCAAATTCTAGAGGTTGAGAATTTTTACATCCGATTCCGCGTTGCTTTAGGAGCCCCTCCTATCGCAATCTTTCAAATCAAATTCTAGAGGATGAGGATTTTACATCTGATTTCGCGTTGCTTTAAATTCTAGAGGTTTGAGGATTTTTACATCCGATTCCGCGTTGCTTTAGAAGTCCTTCCTATCACAATCTTTCAAATCAAATTCTAGAGGTTGAAGATTTTTACATCCGTTTCACATTCGTTTCCGCGTTGCTTTAGGAGCCTCTCCTATCGCAATACATCCGTTTCCGCGTTGCTTTAGGAGTCTCTCCTATCGCAAACTTTCAAATCAATATTTTAGAGGATGAGGATTTTACATCCGATTCCGCGTTGCTTTAGAAGTCCTTCCTATCACAATCTTTCAAATCAAATTCTAGAGGTTGAGGATTTTTACATTCGTTTCCGCGTTGCTTTAGGAGCCTCTCCTATCGCAAACTTTCAAATCAAATTCTAGAGGTTGAGAATTTTTACATCCGATTCCGCGTTGTTTTAGGAGTCTCTTATCGCAATCTTTCAAATCAAATTCTAGAAGTTGAGGATTTTACATCCGATTCCGCATTGCTTTAGGAGCCCTTTCTATCGCAATCTTGCAAATCAAATTCTAGGGTCGGTGCAAGGTCGCTGATTCCTTTAAATTCCACGAAATTCTAGAAGTTGAGGATTTTACATCCGATTCCGCTTTGTTTTAGGAGCTCCTCTTATCACAATCTTTTAAATCAAATTCTAGAGGTTCAAAATTTTTTACTACCAAGGGTTGTTGAAAATTTTTTGAGAGAAAGGAAGGCTGGAGGTTGAGGATTTTACATCCGATTTCGCTTTGTTTTAGGAGCTCCTCTTATCACAATCTTTTAAATCAAATTCTAGAGGTTCTAAATTTTTTACTACCAAGGGTTGTTGAAAATTTTTTGAGAGAAAGGAAGGCTGAGGTTTTCATTAATTGTTGTTCGAGGCTTTTAGAAGAAGAGGCTCTGCCGAATTTCCTTCTCGGCTAGGTTCTTGTGTGCTGGGGTGTTCGTCGGTCGTTGCTTCCTCGAAGGTTTTGGGAGAAAAATTTTTTACAGGAAGCATTTTCTTAAATTTGTTCTAAAGTTTCACTCTAAGTCTGCATTAAGAGGTATTTTTCTTTTCCCTCTAATCTGCATCATTCAGATTTGCACCTGAAAGTGTTTCTTTTCTCTTCTAAAGCATGTGAAAGTAAAGTTTAGGCCTGTTGTGCGATCTAAGCATGGATAGTTTCTAGAAACAGTAAAAAAAAATGGAGCATGATATGGCTGCGTTCTCTTTCTCTGCTCAAGATGTATGATGGATAAAATTTTGGAAAGCTTTAGTTATTGCTCTATGGAATACATGGTAAAAATGAAATGTTGAAGCTTTTTATTATTGATATTCTTGTTCAATTACATGTTGGAATTCATTTCGATGCTTTGGCATGTTGGCTTTAGGGATTCATGCATACTTATATGTTTCCTGTTATTTGTTTCTATTTGAAACATATGCTGGATACAATACTTTGAAATATAAGGCTCCAAGGGAAATATTCAAGGGAAATATTTTTATCTGTAGGGAAATATTTTTATCTGTTTTGACCCATTTGTTGGGTTCAGTTTTAGGTCTTTGGAGTTTGATCCTTGCTGGAAATAATTTTATCTGTTTTGGCCCATTTATTAGGTTTAGTTTTAGCTCTTTGGAAATGGATTATTGTTGGAAATTTTTCTCTGATTTTTCCCATGTATTGCGTACGATTTTAGCTATTTCTGGGCTGTATTTTGATTGAAAATGTTATTTCTCTGTTTTCACATTTAATTGGACTCGATTTGGTCTGAAATTTGGGCTCAGTTCGGCTCGGAGGTTTATTTGTCGTTGGTCCCTTTTTATGGGTTTATTTGAGCTAAAATTGTGTTTCATTTTATTCCATCTGTTGGATGTGATCTTGGCTGAAATTCTATTTCTGTTGTGCTTCTTGTTGGGCTTGGTTTACCTTTTATAGTTCCCTGTCTTACCCTTCTTGCTGGACTCGATTTACCTTTTACGGCTCCCTGTTTTGTTTTCCTTATTGGGTTCGGCTTGCTTAAGTTGTCACTCTGTTTGCCCCTTTTGTTGGGCCCGGCTGGGTTGGAGTTCTTCTAAATAACGTACCTCCTGGGATTGTCATTAATAATCAAGTTTGTCATCCCAAAATTTATGATTTCAATATCCATTTCTATATGGGAATGTTTGATATAAATGGATCAATTCGCCATCATGTCTGCTCAATAAAATGACTTCAATCTAAATAGTTTATGGGATTTTGTTCATTCACTCTCTTATGTATATCAAAGAAGTACAATGACAATATCTGTGGTGGCTTTCCTTTACTATCCCATAATCCCATAGTCGTGAGCATTACCTTGTGATTTCTTTATATGGCAAATTGGAGGGTGGTGGTGTTGGCTGCTGTCTTTGGCTGCGTTTGTTGTTCCTGGCCGTGAGCCTGTTTTTGGGGCTGGGCTGCTCTCTTTGTGGTCCCTCGCCGTGAGCTTGTTTTTGGGGTTGGGCTGCTCTCTTTGTGGTCCCTGATCGTGAGCTTGTTTTGAGGTGGGTTGTCCTTTTGATGTCCTTACCCTTGAGCAATAGTTGGTGGTGGTCTTCTTCTTGCTGCCTTGGCCGTGAGCTTCACCTTGTAGTAGTTGCCCTTGTGGTCTTCTTCTTGTTGCCTTGGTCGTGAGTTTCACCTTGTGATTTTTCTATGTGATAAGTTGGGTTGGTGGGTGCCCCACTTTGTTGCCCTTGGCCGTGAGCACTTATATGGTTTTGTTTGGATGATTTCGTGCTTATTTCGTGCTTATATAACATATAACATGGAAAGCTTTTGATTGGAGTTGGAATTAGATGACTTTATTGTTTTCAATATTTTGGGAATTTTGAAGGTGGTCGTTTGTGGATTACATTCTTCTATTCAATTTGTGAAATTTGAGAGGCTCTTAAAACTTCGTTTTTGGAGTTTTGGGAAAGCATGAAGTTGATAAAAATTGGATTCATGAAAGAATTTGAAAACTCATAAAATTGTCGTTTGGGAAGAGTTTGGAGGCTTGACATTAAAATTTGGATAACATAAATGCCACATTCAAATTTAGCCTTAAGTGTGTGAATATGTAGGCAGTGGTGGAGTTGTTTATACAATTATCACATTAATTTGGGCCCGTTTTGACCTGTTCAAAACAAGATTTGGAAGGGATACCCTTCTTGGGTTGATCCAGTTATAAAATTTAAGAAAATGATATTTTTTTTGGATTGATTTAAGGACCTTGAGCCCTCCTTTCAAATCTTTTCGTTACAAGTTTTGAGGGTTGATTCACCCTTCGTCTTTTCGATCTTTTGGATGGATCAGTTCCTCATCTCTCTCATCCTCATTTTTATTCTTTTTTTAATTGTGTCTTGGTTCAGTTTTCGGTGCTTATGTCTGATACATAATTTTTTTTAATTGTGTATTGGTTCAGTTTTCGGTGCTTATGTCTGATACATAAGTGTCCATATATAGTCTTTTGCTATATATGAAACCATCATGCAATGTCGCGAGTAGGTCGGTTTTGTTTTGGGGCTTAGGGCGATGATAACAAAGACACACCAGTGGTAGAGCAGAATGATATTCCATCCTACGACATCAGGACCCAATCCTGGGATCTGATAAACTGTAAGATGATAGTATCATTCACTAACACAAGACTAGCGGGGGACCCGTACCTTCTTAGGTTGTTGGCGATCCTACGCCCGACGACATAATTGACTCATTGACAACTATACTTTTCAAAATTGATAAGTACAAACATGATAGGAATAGATACAATATTTATAAAAATATTTTCACTACAAAATTGATACAACTTCCTTTTTGTATATCTGAAATTCATGTGCATGCTAAAATATAAATTTTAAATGTGTTACAACTTGGTTGTCTACTTGTTGATTACCGATACCGGGCTAAGGAATACCCTCCTAAGTTAGGTTTAGTAGGATACTCTTCCAGTTGAGTGGCGGGGGTTGAGTGACAAACTCTATACATCTGGGTGACCGATAGTAATCTTCGACGTCCCTTAAGTACAAATATATATTATTTGAGTCTAGCCCCGACCCGAGTGCTTGCGGTCCCCTCTTTTCGAATTTTTCGTATGGTTTATTGAAATTTTTGGGGAAAGAACTCGTGGTCCTTTTTTCAGGATCTTCCCGAGATTTTGAAAATTTTCTTATATCGATTTTTCTCGAGTTTTCCGTCGTGAGTCATTTGTCAATTTTTCTCGAGTTTTTCATTGTAGGTCATATGTCGAGTTCATCGAGTTCTCCAGGCAATGTTTTTTTTGTTTATACAGTGTATACTAGCTCGCTTAAAAGAGCCACAGACCTCCCAGATATACATGTTTGATTTACATTACAGCATTTTACTTCATAGCATACTGTACTGTTCTTTCTCTTCTATGTCGCACATTCTACTGTTCTTTTCTTGTTATACCGCATGCTTTATTGTTTTGTTACACACTATACCTTAGTGTAAGAAAAACTCAACAATAAATATGAAACCCGAATGTGCTATGACGAGGTGCTTGGAGCGAACACCGTGGGCAGCATGACGAAGACACTTAGAAGAGCAACGTCAAAATAAATTCATATCACTAATCACTTTCCTTAGTTTAAATAATCCATAGGATTTTGAGGTGTGAGGTGGTTTGCTTAGCGCGGCGTAAACCCTTATATTATCTTTAGGACTTTTGCACACCATAGGATTTTGAGGTGGTTTGCCTAGCGCGACGTAAACCCTTATATTATCTTTAGGACTTTTGCACAACACTGTTGTGCAAGAGTTGTGCAATTATAAGTCATAACACTTTTAGGATTCTGAGGTTACTGTCCGGTACGGTGTAAATCCTCATATCTTTTTAGGCTATCGCACGATCAAATATCGTGTGAATGTAATTCCTAAATCCTAAAAGAAAATGCAGGATTAAACATTGAATAATATTATTTCAAAGACATAAAGTCAATAATAGGATAGTTGGGACTGCGGTTTCCCCTGGATCTGTGATATCTCCTACTATTCATTCTTTGGATTCTCTAAAATAATTGTTCATATTTGAGTCGCTCCCGTTTGATTTTCCCGTATCCAATCTTGGAAAACTAAACTTTGAAATCTGGAAAGTAAAACCACTGATATTAATCGAGAGTCTTCTTAAGTGACCCCAATCATTTAAAATGTAATTAATTATAGAGGCTTGCCTTTATAGGGAACTTGAAATCCAGGAAAAATAAATCCTATCTAATCTTTATATTAGATAGAAGAACTTGTCGGCCATACATAGTAGGCCAGATAAGAGTTATAAACTTCTTAGTTTAAATAATTGAGCATACTATCAAGTGATAAATGATTGAGCCTATTGTCAAGTGATATGTTTATCCTTCGGGATAGTGTATTATTTGTAATATAGTGCTCATCCATCGAAACTATTCAATATGTGAGACTCGTTTGGTCTCATCTATTTTAAAATTAAAAAATTATTTTCAAAAATCATATTTACATCAAAACTATTTTCATATTTTACAAAAATCATCCCTTTCAAAAAAAAAAATAACGGTCGACACCCCCCCGGCCAGCTCTCTTCTCACGTACAAGCCCAACATGGCCACATCCCCGCTCGCACCAGCACGCTTGCAACATCGTTTCCTGGCTGATTGTAGAAAGATGGGGGATTCCTGTGCTTGAGAGAATAGCAGGTCGGATTGCCTGCCGATAATTGTTTATAATGGTGAATATTGTTGTTGTCGTCTCATCCCTCGACGCTGAAAGATGAAAGCTTTGATAATAGTTTCATTTGCATAGAGGTTTAAATTGAGGAGAAAGAGGGTTTTGTGTCTAACCAAACCCTCACGATACAGTCACAATTATAGCTAGCTGGGACGACAACAATGAGAACTCATTGTATGAAGATCTCTGAAACTCACATCTTTATACCAATAACCATTGAGAAAGGTAACCGTTGTCTTTCTCCATCTTCATCCCACCCGCCTTTGCTCACCTCAGCTACTCTAGATCCTATAAATCTATCTTCAAATTAGATTTACTAAATCTTGGACATAAGACAAAGAAGATGAAAAATGAGATTTATGGTGCATTTGGGGCGGCAGTGCGGTGTCGCATCTATATGACAAAACTGTAATTTTTTTGTGTTCTCAAAATGCTACTGCTAAAAACTTCATTTTCCTACCAAGCCTAGCTATCTACGGTAGTTGTTAGAAAGCTGCGGTCTTTTAAAAAAAAAATTATAATAACCACCGCAAATTTTTAAACAACTGCTTATTCAAACAACTACAGGTGCTCCAAACCGACCCTTAAGAACCCACATAATTTAAAGATAACATTTATGGCAGGATTTAAGTTAAATCTTGCTACCAAACAACCTCTATGAGAGAGCATTTCATCAATTTAGATGAATTTGTATTCAAAAGGGCAAAAAGACAACAACAAAAATCCAAAACCTAAAAGACTGGAACGATCAAGATTTTGGTAAAACTAAATTGATCAAACCAAAATTAGAAGGGAATATGTAAAAAAAAAACTAATTTGTGCCCCTCTTCGAAAAATTGAAACCCAAACCCAATCGATAGTTTACTAGTTCGATTTGATATGACAAAAAAAGGCATGAAACAAAGTATCAAACAATCAAATGAGTTAATAGCATGCTCTGCTTCATCTGCTTCCAATATAAATGAAATATAACATGGTCGTGTTCATTAAATATATATATATATATATATAAAGTTTACCCATGTAGCTTAAAGCGTATCTATATTTTTGAAACCAAAGGAATCACCTTGGTCTTAGAGAAGACAGCAGGAA
>NW_018165037.1:148456-161990 GCF_001263595.1 Phalaenopsis equestris | reverse complement strand
GCAGCCGGGTCCCGAGAGCGCGGGGCTTGCTGAACCGGGGCCTTCCCAAGTAGCCTCGAAGGGCGGGCCCCCATCCAACTGGCGCTGGGTCCGCGGGGAACACTTCTCCAACGCCTTCAGAAGTCAAGTCAAAGCTCGGGCATTTTCTATCTTCCTTTGGGAAGAAGAGGGGCCGCTTGGATTTTCAAAACAGAATTGCATACCAGCTGTCCAATGCTTCTCGTCAGAAGCTGGATCGCACTGATATATGTATTGATGACTGTTTAAAAGTTGGAGTAAAAGCCTAAATACAATTTTTGAAATTTGATTAGTACTTCTTAAATTTTTGGCTCTTGAATCAAAATAAATGAGACAAGTTTACCTTGAATCAAGATAGGATTAAACCAAGCTATAGCCATCTCTAGTTCAACTTTAGATCAAATAAACAACTTTAAGTTGATCTGGAGGCTGAATTTGATTAGCATGAGATCAAATCCCTCACAGCCATACAAATAATATGGGATTCTAGAACAATTCATATTGAAAAAACCTCCTCGATAACAAAAACATAACATAAACTTGGTACATTAAATAAAACTGCAACCAAATCGCCATGCCTTTCTTTACTAGTTCGATTTGATATGACAAAAAAAGGCATGAAACCCAAACCCAATCGATAGTTTACTAGTTCGATTTGATATGACAAAAAAAGGCATTCTGGTTCCATTGTTGTGCATGTCATATATTTATACATATTTGAATACGGATACTCAAGCAAGATAGACAAGAATAAAAAGAAAAAGAAGAAATCATACTCAATACGGATCATATTTGAATATTCTCTTCGTCATATTTGAAGAGCCTCTTTTTTTTCTTCTTCTTCGAGTACCTCAGATTCAAGAATCTTGAGATGCTTAACACATCGAACAATCAGACCTGAAAGTCCAGGCTTGACTCACTCTCCTCTCCTTTTCTCTTTTCTGGACAGGTTTTTGGATCTCAATCGCGATATTCTGTACGTCCTCAGTCTGATTTTGGTTGTCGTATCATGGATCTTGATTCGTTCTTTATTGAATTCTCAGAAAACTATCGATAGGGTTTGGACCATTTCGCTCCCAGGGGTCGCAACCACTACATGAGGTCTCAAAGCAAGAGCCCGCGCCTGACCGATCATGTCCATCCCGCCAACAATTAGCGTGCACCGCAATTGCAGTGACGATCCGAGCGCACGGAACTGCTCAGCGAGTTGGCACGCTAGCTCACGTGTCGGAGTGAGAACTAGGGCAAATACACCGTAGGGCTCCATAGCGAGACGTTGCAGGATTGGCAGAGCGAAGGCCGCCGTCTTGCCGCTCCCTGTCTGAGCTATGCCGAGAACGTCATCGCCAGCTAGTATACGTGGGATGCAGTTGCGCTGCACTGGAGTTGGCCGCCGCATTCCAAGCTCTAAACAAGTGTCAACAGCCCACTTAGAAAGCCCAAGCTCAGTGAAGCCGACGATGCTAGATGCATCGGCATGTGGATCACCGTGATCGGCATGAACGATCTTTCTAGTCGAGGAAATATGTTGCAAGGTGGAGTCTACGGCTTTCAGAGGAGACTTGGATTTGCTGGAGAATAGCTGGAATGGTTTTTCCTCCATTGCTAGAGGGCTACTTGGTTAAATGGTTATGGAATGGGATCAAAAAGAGCATTTTTAATCTTACTCAATTAAACTTCTCCACCGCTTGGCTTTAAATCCTGAATTTGTAAATCCTGGCAATGAGCGGATTAAGGAAATCCGCGAGTCTGACGAACTCCTCTTCTGCTTCTCACGCTGCTGCTCCGCCGATGCTTCCCAGCTAGCTCTAATCGCGCGGTGATTAGGTCACGAAGGCTATGGTTTTGGGAGAAATTGGTAGAGGCGAAGGGGTTTTTCTGCGAGACCGAGAGAGGCGGAGTGATGTACGCGAGGGTTTCAGGAGAGCAGGGAAGGGATTCAAGGAATATATGGGTTTGGGGTTTTAATTTAAAATTATTAATTTAAGTTATTAGAATTAATAATTAACTAAATATATTATCAAATTTATTATAAGTTAACATATTTATATAATTATTTAAGAGCTATTTAATAAAAATAAAATACAGATTAGTTTATTTATTTATTTATTAAAATTTAAGTAAATATTAATAATTAATATAATTAGAAACTAATTAAGTAGCTATTAATAAATAATAAATATTGTTTAATAAATAATTACTTCAAAAAAATTTTTCTGATCAATTTGTTTGGGGAATAATTATTTATTAATCAACATAATTATGAATAAACTTTAAAAATAAAAAAAAAGTTTTAAAAAATACAGTTCGATTAAATTAAATTATTACAGTTAATTTTTTAAATTTCGTCCAATGTCATTCTTCTGTGAAGAGAGTCACGAAACAGCCACTCGCCACTGAGGCGAAGATGTTCCTTACTCCGCCCGCCGCCGCTAACCGCAACGTAGACCATCTCCTTCGCCAAGTCATTGCCGCAATGATCCAACGCCGCCCCTTCATCCCTTCCTTCCATCCCTCGCCCTCCTTCTCCGGCTGGACCTCCGACCTCATCTGCACCATCCTCGCCTCTATTCCCCGCTTCTTCTTTCTCTCCCCCCGCTCCATCGGCCGCCAACAACTCTCCTCCCGCCACCGCTCCCCTCTTCGCCAACGCTTCCTCCGCCGCGAAGCCCGACCCTTTCGTCCTTCCGCCCACCGCGACCATTCCGTCGTCCTCCTCGGCGTCTATAAAGCCCTCGAGTTCTACTCCTGGGTCCAGTTCTCCCACGACGAGTCGACCTGCCACGAAATGGCTCGCCTTCTCGCCAAATCTAATATCCTCCCCCCTCTGTGGCGCTTCCTTCGCTCGAACGAACATCTCGTCAACATCGCTACCGTCACGACGGTGATCAAAATACTTGGCGAGCAGGGCCTCGCCAAGGAGGCGCTCGCTGCTTTCTATCGAATGAAGCAGCTGCACTGCAAGCCAGATGTCCAATGCTACAACACTGTCATAGCAGCTCTTTGCCGCGTGGGAGATTTCAAAACTGCTCGGTCTTTGCTTGAGCAGATGGAGCTCCCTGGTGCTCGGTGCCCAACGGACACTTACACTTACACTATATTGATTTCGTTCTATTGTAAGAGGAGCATGCAGACTGGGTGCCGGAAAGCGATCAGGAGGAGGATATGGGAGGCTAATCATATGTTTCGGAGGATGCTGTTCAAGGGGTTTGTCCCTGATATTGTGACCTACAACTGTTTGATTGATGGCCTCTGTAAAACGTACCGGATTGGAAGAGCACACGAGCTGTTCAATGATATGCTTATGAAGGGTTGTATTCCGAATCGGGTGACGTACAATTCATTCATTCGGTACTATAGTGTTGTTAATGAGGTGGATAAGGCGATTGAGATGATGAAGGAAATGGTTGACAGGAAGCATGGAATGCCCAGTTCAAGTTCCTACACGCCAGTCATCCATGCTCTGTGTGAGAACGGAAGGGTTAACGAAGCAAGGGAGTTTTTGTTGGAGATGGTTAATGGCGGTCATGTTCCAAGAGAGTTTACATATAAGTTGGTTTGCGATGCATTAAGCAGATCAGGGGAAGAAGGCTTGCCTGAAGAGGTTCTCAGAAGAGTTGAAGAAGGAATAGATGTGAGATTCAGGCAAGTTTTGCGGGTGAAACCTCTGATGCAAGTTAGTGGAGTCAGGAGCAAGAGCTTATTGGAAGCATAAAGATGATGCTAACCCTAAGGCTAATGAATTCCAGATCATATTTACCAACCATATTTCGGGTGAGAGCTGCTAAGTTGTCCATTTTTTTCAGATTTTGACCACACTGCTGCAGTTATCACTTATTCTCAGTGATAAATATTCAGAACTTTATTCATGTTGCTGCCCTGCATCTCGTTCATTCTACTTTATCGAAGAAATGAATGGTTTGGATTCTGTTAGCTGATTTGGTAGAGCTTGGGCAAATTTGTGTTGGACAAACGCTTGGGGATGCTGAAATTTTTGTTGAGGGAATAAGACAGTGAGAATAAAACAAAACGGTAAAGCTCATAAAATTTTGATGACAAACTAAGAAGTTATATGGGAAGTTATGTGTCAAACATTGAGAAGGCATAAAATATTGTTGAGAAATTAGGGCGAGTAAAAACATGAATCGACACAAATTCAGAAGAACACCAAGATTTAACGAGGTTTGACAAAGATGCTTACATCCTCGGGAGCAGAGCGGCGACTTTCTTTCAATATTCAGAAAAAAGTACAGATTACAGAATATGGGATAACACATAGGGTTACATACAGACTTATTTATAACCCTAGACAGAACAGTAAAGGAAATTTTGGGTACAATATGTAATTATCAAATTACCCATGTACCACCCCCAACCCACATAAGGGAATTCCCTTTATTTGGACAGAATCTTTCACTCCGCTCCGCTCCAGCATCTGCCCCTTTATGGTATATGAGTCATATCTAACAAATCTTCTTGGCGAATATTCAGCCCCTTAGGAGAAATACATCATGGAGTTTCTTACATACCAGAAGTGGGTTGGGCCACCATGTTTCTCTAGCAGTTGCAAACATTCAACAAGTCCAAGCAATGCAAGAACTTGTTGATAGGAACTGACTTGGTCAACATATCAGCTGCATTTTCATCAGTATGAACCTTCTGCAATAGTATCTCATCAAAAGCAATTAATTCTCAGATCTTGTGATACCTGACATCAATGTGATTGGTTCTCGCATGGTACACCTGGTTTTTAACCAGATAAATAGCACTCTGACTGTCACATGTAACTGAACTCCACCTTGCTCAACGCCCAGTTTCTTTATTAGCCCAGCAAGCCATAATGTTTCTTTTGTAGCTTCAGCTACTGTCATATACTCATCTTCAGTTGTAGATAATGCCACAATAGACTGAATTGTTGATTTCCAACTTACAGGCCCTCCATTCCATCAAAAGTAAACACATACCCAATTGTAGACCTTCTACCATCTAAATCACCTGTATAGTCTGAATCAATGTACCCCACAACTGAAGGATTATACTACTGACTGCTAAAAATAATATCATGTCCTACATTACCCTTCAGATACTTGAAAATTCACTTGTCTGCATCCCAATATCGTCTTCCAGGTTTAGACATTTATTTGAAGACCTGACTTGCTAAAAATAATTTTATGTTCTACAGTACCTTTCAGATACTTGAAAATTCACTTAACTGCTTCCCAATGTCGTCTTCCAAGTTTAAACATTTATTTGCAGATTTGACTAACAGTATGAGTCATATCAGGACAAGTACATATCACTGCATACATCAAGCAGCCAACTGCACTGGCATATTGAACATTTATCTTGTCTTGGATTTCTGTATCTGTCTTAGGATATTGTTCTGAAGAGAACTTAAAATGATTTGTCAAAGGAGTGTTTACAGGCTTTGATTTGCTCTTCTCAAACTTGTCCAACAATTTCTCAACATAGTCTCGTTGTGAAACATAATCATCTTGAGTCTCTGTCTCGATGAATCTTCATTCCAAAAATCTTCTTCATAGGACTCTAGTCTTTCATGTCAAATTTTAGGTTCAATAAAGCTTCCACGAACATCATTTATATTCTTTGCAACAATCAGTATGTCATCAACATACAGTAATAGAAAAATAATAGAACGATCATCAATGCTCTTTACATAAACACAACAATCATACTCACATTTCTTGTAGCCAATCTGAATCATGTAGTAGTCAAATCACTTGTATTATTATCTTGTAAACTGTTTTAACTCATACAACGATTTCTTTAACCTGCAAACCAGATGCTCCTGTCGAGGTTGAGTGAACCTTTCTGACTGATTTATGTAAATCTGCTCCTCCAGATCACCATGCAAGAAAGCAGTTTTAACATTCATCTGCTCCAAATGCAAATCCCAAATAACTACTAATGCAACCATTGTCCTGATTGAAGTATGTCTGACCACAGGAAAAAATATCATCATAATCTATCCCCTTCTGCTGTGAAAATCTCTTTGCTATCAGTCGAGCCTTGAACTTTTCCCCTTCTTTTTCTGATACTGCTGATTTTCTTTTCTACATCCACTTGCACCTAATAGTCTTTTTTTCCCTCGGGAAGCTGAACTAGCTCCCATGTGCGATTTTTTTGAAAAGACTTCATCTCCTCAACCATTGGACTTATTCATTTCTCTTTTTCCTAGCTAGTGATAGCTCATTGAAAAGTAGCTGGATCATCGCTGTTGATAAGAAGTGCACAAGAGACCAAGTCTTCATAACCCAATATGCTAGGAGACCTTATATTGGTGTGTCTCTGTCTGTCTCTTGCTATCTCTGGCTAGATTATAATTCTGTAGATCATCTGGAATAGAATCACTTGGTGTTGGATTTGAACCTTCAACCTCTCAGTTGTTTCTGGATGCTGTTCTAAATTCATCTACACTACATCTGAACTGGAACTGTTTCCTTGCATCTTGTCTTGATTTTGCTGTAACATAGACTGTTCATTAAAAACTACATCTCTGTTGATCACCATTTTTTTTGCAATCAGATCCAAAAACTTGTATCATTTCACAATTTTCTTACAGCCCAGAAAGATGCACTTCTTAAATTTTGCATCAAGTTTTGATCTTTCATCTCAAGGTATATGCACATAAGCAGGACAACAAAAAATTCATAAATAATCGAAATTAGGTGGATTACCTGTCCATACCTCTTCTACGACCTTGCCACCCAATGATGACTGAGGTGATTGATTGATGAGATAACATGTCATATTCACAGCCCTCTGTCCAGAAACTCTTAGGAAGTCTTGTATTCAGTCTCAAGCATCTTGCCCTTTCAGTTAAGGACATGTTCATCATTTTTGTCACACCATTTTGCTGTGGTGTCTTGTGCACTGAAAAATGTCTATGAATCTCATGCTCCTCATAGAACTTCTGAAACTGCAAATTTGTGTACTTTGTGACATTATCGGATCTCAAATACTTGATCTTTCTGCCAATTTAGTTCTCCACCTCAGTTTTCCACAACTTGAATTTAGAAAAGACTTTAAATTTTTGTTTCAAGAAATACACTCAAACTTTTCTGGAGAAATTATCAATAAAGGTAACAAAATACAGAGATCCTCCCAATGATGATTCTCTGGTAGAGCCCCATACATCAGAATGCACATAATAAAAAATCTCTTCAGTTTTATGTTTTTCAGTCATAAAATTGACCCTAGCCTGTTTTCCAAGAACACAAAACTTACAAAAATCGAGCTTGCAGCTTTTAACGTCATGCAATAGGTTTTTTCTATGCAATTCTGTCATCTCACGCTCACTGAGATGACCCAGACGCATATATCATAGCTTTGTACTATCATCATCTGACTTCACAGAATGAACTCCACCTACAATTGTACTCCCCAACAGTTTGTAGATATTACCTGCAGTTAAATTTTCTTTCATCACAGTCAGTGCACCCTTAACAATTCTAATGGTTCCCCTATCCTCATTTGCTTTAGGAACAAATCAATTTCTATGTGAAGTACCCAAATAAATCAAATTCTTCTTCAGATCTGGAATATGTCTGACATCACATAATATTTTAATTGTGTCATCATACATCTTAATTCTGACTTCTCTAATACCAACAATATTGCAGCATCTATCATTACTTAGATAAACTGAGTCATAATTAGTTGACTTTTATGAAGTAAATCATTCCCTATTAGGTGTTATGTGTTATGTGATAAGAGCATCCTAAATCAAGAATCCATGTATCCGTGAACTGAGTTGATGAAACTGAAAGCATATCGTCATCACTGCAGGCTGAATTGTCACTCTGCACCACATTTATAGACTTCGATGATCCATTACCTTTCTCCCCAGTCTGCTTCTTGAGTTTTGAACAATCTTTCTTTATATGACTTGACTTATTGCAATTGTAGCAATGAATTATCTTTTTGCCTTTGGACTTGGATATGGAATTTCACCTTCTAGAATTCTCTTTCTCTTTCCACGGTCTTGCTTACCCTTAACATATAAACTGTCGCCATGAGAGCTTTCTTCTGCATTCTGCTTCCGCTGGTTGTGAGCTAACAATGCTACAGTGATCTCATCAACTTTGATAGTTTCTTTCTCATATGTAAGAGTAGTCACCAGGTATTCATAGGAAGAAGACAGTGAACACAACAAAATCATTGTTCGGTCTTCATCCTCAATAGTTACATCAAACCGTGATAATTCTGTCATTATCTGATTGAACTTGTTTCTTCAGCTCATACAACTTTTGCTTCAAATACAATTTATTCGTTAGAGATTTAATCATAAACTGAGTTTTCAATTTCATCCATACCTCCCCCGGAGATTTTAGATTCATTACGTGATACATGACCTTATCTGTCAGGCATAGATGTATAGTTGCTGCAGCTCGTTGTTGCAATTCTTCTCAATTTTTATCTTCCATAACATCTGATTTTGCTGCCAGCAAAGCTTTCAAGATTCTCTGTTCAGCCAACAGAACTTTTACTCTTGTTTGCCACAATCCGAAGTTATCAGTTCCATCAAACTTCACCACCTCGAATTTCGCACCAGATATTGTCATTTGAAATTGATCATGCAACAAATTATTCTGCAAATTCTTCTTTAATTGCAACACATCAATGTTATTTGAATAACACACAATAACATCTGAATAGCACACAATAACACTTGAATAATATGAGGGAAATATTCTCTTGTGTTACGAGACCGATCAACTCCACGACGTAATTTCATTGGACTTCGCACGTAGCTCTACGTGCGGAGTCCTGATGTAATATTTTTTCTGAGAATACCGTGCAAAAAATATTGGGAGTTTTTTTTTTATAAATATAGTCACATTTAAGAGAGAATTAAAGTTCCAACTCCCTGTTGTGCTAATTTGCTAATTATTTTCTTGAATATTTTAGGAGGACGTGGGACTCTTAGCTGACCTCGGCTTGGATGCGTATAGATTCTCCATTTCATGGCCAAGAATTTTGCCACGTATAGATATTAACTTTCATCCGAACAAGTTCATAAATGTGACTATTTTGTTAAATATTTTCTCTTTTGTGCTATTTATACAATATTTTTGTATGATGGGGTTGCAGATGGTCGTGGCAAAGTAAATCCGGAAGGAATTCAGTATTACAAGAATTTGATAGATGAGCTCCTTGACAATGGTGACAAAAAAATGAATAAGTTTATGGTTTGACATTTATATGAAAATATTATTATAATTGATACTTTTATATGAATATTTATTTTGTATTTTGTAGGAATAGAGCCTTTTGTGACATTGTTCCATTGGGATTTGCCCCAAGCTCTAGAAGATGAATATGGAGGCTTTTTGAGCAAAAGAATACTGTATGATATATATTTTTAAGACATGATGCGTCATTATTTCATAATGTCTATTATATGTTGACATGTATTTGATGTTTATTTGATATAATGTCGATATGTCATATTGGAAAATATTATATAATATATGGGCATTTATAAGGGTTTCTATTTGGGTTACTATGTCTGGCTCAAAACTAATTCGACCTGAATGTTATACATGTTGAAAATCCCAACCCAAACCTGATATGCCTTCAATCGGCTAACCCAAATCAAACCCATATAACCGTCTAACATAACAAATAGTAGTTATTTGGGTTTAAATTGGCTCAATTTCAGATTGAAGAGCCAATTTGAAGTCAATTTAGGCTTGGCGGATCATTTTCGGGTTAGTGGGTCAATCTGAACCCGAACCCAAAAATTAAAGAGGTTAGGATATTTAACCCAAACTCGATCCAAAAATTATTCTGGTCAACCCAATTGCTCAACTTGAACCGACTAAAAATTATCAAATTATTAACAACCCTAATTACATGAAAGATTTGCATAGTATAAATCTATAAAAATGTAAAGCCTTAAGTGTGAGACATATAAATATACTTAATGTTACATATGTACCCAATCAAGCTAACCCTAAGACCTATAAAATTATACATTTTTGCAGAGAAGATTTCAAAAATTATGCAAAAGTATGTTATGAAGAGTTTGGAGATAAGGTGAAGCATTGGATGACTCTAAATGAGCCATGGACATTCTCCACCCTTGGATATGGTGAAGGTGCACTTGCTCCAGGTAGATGCACACAAGGCCTTCCTGATCTTAGCTGCCCAGCTGGAGGAGATTCTCTCATAGAGCCATATATTGTTTCCCACAATATGCTCCTAGCCCACTCTGAAGCAGCAAAATTATACAAAAACCATTTTCAGGTATTTAACTCTCATTTTCTTATAATTGTCTTCTTCCACTTTTAAGGTGTTTACATAAATAACTGTTTTTTTATGTAAATTAATTAATTTGCAGGCCAAGCAACAGGGGAAAGTGGGCATCACCTTACCATCATACTGGTTTGAGCCATATGATAAAAACCCTAGTGACAAAGAGGCACAACAAAGAGCACTTGAGTTTAATCTTGGATGGTATGTTATTAATACACAATATATATTTAACTTTAAATGAGAAAATAGGACGAAGAAAAACTAGGAATCAACACAAATCCAAAAGAACACATAAAGATTTACGAGATTCGACAAAGATGTCTACATCCTCGGGAGCAGAGCAGCGATTTTTCCTTCAAGAAAAACAGAAAAGAGTACAAATTACAGAATGCGGGATAACACATAGGGTTACATACAGACTTATTTATAATCATAGACAGAACAGTAATTGAAACTTTGGGTACAATATGTAATTACCAAATTTCTCATGTACCACACCCCAACCCACATAAGAATACTCCTCTGATTTGGACAGAATCTTCTACTCTACTCCGCTCCGCTCCAACATATGTCCATTTATAGTATATGAGTTATATCTAACAAATATAAAGTTCTGTAGATAAAGAAAACAAAAAAATTTCAGTTTTTTTATATGACCAGTTGAACTTAAACTGCAATGAGAATTTAGGAGTACCCAAACATAATAAAGAATGATCAAATCATGAAAATTTGAAGCAAAATAACTTTTATTTGATATATTTAATAAATTTTAATAGCAAGATGGCATAAAATGGAAGCATGAAAATGATCTTGTATGACAAAACAAGCCTGATCCAAGGAATAGAACTTGCTTGGATGCCAAATGATAGAGAACAACCATGCTCGAAAAAAAGATGTAAAAGTGAGAATGGTTGAATGGGTTTAACATGAATGACATTGAAAGGGGCAGTAACTGCAAAGATTGATGCATTTTTTTCAATATTCTAGAATGTTCTGTATAGTCTCAAGTAGAAGATTCTAAGATATTTGTATTAAATGAGAATACTCTAGAATATTTAATTATGAGGAATTTATAGTATGTTTTTTTAGAAAATTATGTAAGAGTTTAGAAGTTTCTTGATTTAGTCTCTTATGTCTATAAATATGCATAATTATGATGTTGCCATGTAAGCTCAAAATGACTCAGCAAAGTTAAGTAATACAATTCTTCATATTCTCTTCAAAAGTTTCCAACAATTGGTATTGGACCTTCGTTCGATTATTCATTGGGGGCGTTTTACAATTTCAATGTCTATAATGCCCAAGTTCAACCGCTCATATGTCCCGATTCTAATTTTCAATGGAGCAAATTATGATTTTTGATTCACCAAAATGAAGATCTATTTTTGTTCCCAAAATTTTAAAAAGATCATTGAAGAAGGATGCAATGTGCTAGAAAACTTCAATTATTTCAGCAAATCAAAAGAAAACGCTTTAATAGAATCAACAAAAAAGCTCTAAAGCATTATTTGCTTTACAACAAACAATGACGATATCTCTCCTGGAAACATGGGCACAACAACTGCAAAACAAGCATGGGGCAAAGTATTGAAAAATTTTCAAGTTAAGAAGGTACACTCCATCAAATTGCAAAATCTTAAACAAGTTTTTAAGAATCTTAAAATGAAAGATAAAGAGAGCACAAAAGTTTATTATTCTAAATTAATGGAAATAGTTAATCAAATGAGTGCCTATGGAACAACAATTCCTGATAATGAAATAATAGAAAATATACTAATTTCTTGTGCAAAAAAAGAGTAAATTAGATGAAAAATAGAAAATGGAATTTTCTTAGGTTATAATACTCAATATAAAGTATATAAAGTCTATAACTTAAGAACAAGGAAGCTTTTCATTATTTGAGATGTGTAATTTGATGAAGATGCTAAATACAACTGGAAGGGAGAAAAGATTGAACGAAAGAGTCAACAATGTGCCAATAACACATCAACAAGTTGAAGAAGTCAATAATCAACCAGGATCATCAACACAAGCACATATATAAAAGCCATATTGAGATGCATATTCATCTCCAAAAGCGCCACCTAAAAGAACAAAATCTCTAGTAGAAATCTACGAGCATTGTAACTAGACAAGCATGAGGAAAACAAGCTTTGAAGAAGCCTCAAAGCAAGAAGTATGGAGAAAAGTAATGAAAGCATAAATAAATATGATCGAGAAAAATAAGATACAAGAGTTAGTATACTCTATGCTAGAAAAAGAGATACTCGGAGTTAAGTGGGTCTACAAGATGAAACACAATCTTTATAAATTGATTAAAAAATATAAAGCAAGACTAGTTGTTAAGGGATACTTATAATAATTTTGAATTGACTATAATAAAACATTTGTTCTAGATGCACGGCATAATATAATAAGAGCATTAGTTGAACTTGCAACACAAAACAATTGGAAGATATATGAACTAGAGGTGAAATTTGCATTTCTAGATGACAACTTAGAACAAGAGTTTTATGAGGAACAACCTTCAGATTTTGTAGTACAAGGCCGAGAAGAAAAAGTTCTCAAGTTATATAAGGTTTGTATGACTTTAAAGCAAGCTCTAAGAGCTTGGTATAGTCGAAATGTCAAATTGACAACTATGTCATCGAGCAAGGCTTCAGGAGTAGCAAAAGTGAGCGAACATTATATATCACGACTTAAGGTATGAGCTACACTATAATTTTCCCCTTATATGTAGATGATCTTATCTATGCAGTAAATAATAAGAAGATGATTAATGATTTTAACAAAGACATGATGAAAACATTAAAGATGACTGACTTAGGTTTGATGCATAATTTTTTAGGATGGTAGTAATTCAAAATGAGAGGGGGGTCTTCATCTAAAAAAAAATATATACATAATATTTTCTTAAAGAATTTTATCATGAATAATTTTAAGATAGTAGCTACTCCCCTAGACAACAAGATACTTATTAAGGATGATAATGTATGAAAAACTGACAACACATTCTATCAAAGTCTTATTGGAAGCTTAATTTATTAAACAATTATGATATTAGACAGCATGTATGTAACCAGTTCACTCTCAAGATTTATGCAACGTCCAAACCAAGTTCATCAAGGAGCAACTAAGAAACTTCTTAGATGTCTAGGGCTGTCAATTTGGCTCGTTGTTCGTAAACAGCTCGTGTTCGGCTCGTTAAGTAGCTCGTGTTCGGCTCGTTCGTTAA
>NW_018165037.1:136045-148290 GCF_001263595.1 Phalaenopsis equestris | reverse complement strand
CAATGTGGTTAGTGTCTTCTTTTGTATAGATTTGATCCAGGTTCGAATCCCACACTTGACATCTATTTTTCTCAATTTTACTTTAACGAGCCAATTTTGAGCCGAACACGAGCCGAACACGAACACAAATATTTAAATCGAGCCGAACACGAACACACTGTTCACGAGCCGATTTCGAACACGAGCCGATTTCGAACACGAGCTATTTCGAACGAGGCGAACACGAGCCAACCCTGAGCTCGCTCAAGCTCGGCTCGTTTATAGCCCTATAGATGTCTACAACAAACAAAGAACTATGACATCCGGTATGAATTTATTCCTAACTTAAAACTAATTAGATTTATTGACACTAATTAGGCTGAATCAATGGATGACATGAAGAGGACTTCATGATGTAAATTCACACTAGATTCAAAAATATTTTATAGGGCATCAAAGAAGCAAACAAATGTTACACAATTATCATCTGAAGTTGAATATATTGCAGTTGCCGCAACTACAAGCAGACTATATACCCAAAATATAAACTAGAAGATATGGATGAGCCACAAAAATCTATCACGACGACAAATAAGCTAAATCAATGGCAAAAAAGTCTTGTATTTTATGATAGAGCTAAAAATATTGGTATCAAATATCATTTCATTAGAGAAGCTAAGACCAATCAAGAAATTAAACTCAACAACTACAAGATTGAATAATAATTAGCATACATGTTCACGAAGGCACTTCCAAAAGGAAAGTTTGGAATCAAAGTAATCGAAATTCGCATCAAGGAGTGCTAAGATTGATGCTTATTTTTCCAATACTCTAGAATGTTATATTTAGTCTTAAGTATGAAATTCTAGGATCTTTCTATTAAATGAGAATACTCTAGAATATTTAGGGTGTATTTGCAGCAGCGTTGCGCTGGCAGTGTAGTGTCTCACCAAGGTTTTTTTTGTTTGACAAAATCGCGTTTTAATTGCGTTCTCAAAAAACTACTGTTAAAAATTGTGTCTTCCTACCATACTTATCTACCTGTTGTGGCAATATGAAAGATGTGGTCTGATTTTTTCAATTTTTTTTTTTTTTACAATAGTCTCCGCAATTTTTCAACAACAGTTTCTTCTTCAGCAGTTTCACGGCTGCTTCTTCAAATAGTTGCAACTGTCTCAAATAGGCACTTAATTAGAATGAATATAGAGTGAGTTTTTCTAGAAAGAAATGTAAAAGTTTAGAAATTTCTAGATTTAGTCTCTCATGCCCATAAATAGGCATAACCATGATGTTGTCATGTAAGCTCAAAACAACTCAACATAGTTTAGTAATAAAATTCTCCATTTTTTGTTCCAAAAATTTCAACAGTAACTTTACACAATAATAAAGCTATATTTTCACCATTTTTTGTCGACCAACACTTATAAAGAAGAGTGATAAAAGGAGAGATCCTGTGGGAGCACGAGTGCATTTAAATTCATATTTGTCATCTCTCTTTAATCATAAAATGAAGCCTTTAATAATTCATTTATGATTGAAGGCTTTGGTTCACTGATATAATTTCATGCATTTTTGAAATCTTACTCATTTTACTTGTTTATCATGACACTCAAAGGATTTTTAACATTATAAAAACATAATGAAATGACCACATAGCAATAATATGAATAATATGAAAATCATAACTACGATTTTTTTTTATTTGGGCCTTATTGTGTTGCATTGAATATTGAACATCTCTAAATGTAATGCGAAAGACATCAAGCAATAATGGATATAATAATATTCACTGCAAATATTAAGAATGGAATGATATGATAGCCAAAGGGCTAAATTAAACATACATAAATTCAAAAAATTCACCTCCTTAATTCAAAATTTTAAATAACTAAATTTAATTTAATTTTTAAACTCAACTTTGAGAATAAATCAGCATGAATGAATAATTATAATTACAAAATACAAATTTAAACTTTCCTTCATTCGTCAAATTCTTATCATTTATTAGGTCAAGATATCTTATTTGAGAAAACTCATTTAGCATATGCATATTTGTACAAATGAGGTCATAGTAATTGTAGTTTTGAACTAAATTCTTTTTGGAAGATTTAGCTATTGCATACAGAAATACTGGATCATAGTAATTCTTAAATTACTTTTTTTTTATTTTATTCACAGAAATCGAATTTATCGGCCGAAGTGGGTTCAACTGGGTCTACCTGCCGAAGTTTCTAGGTAAGCCCATCAGACAAAGTGTTGGGTAATGTGGAGACTCGGTCCACCGAATTTAATTAGTTTTCTAATTAAGTATCCCACCTACCGCTCACCTACCACACCCATCTACGCCCCACCTCCCCAATCCCCCCACCCTTTCTAATTAAGAATCACACCCACCTCTCACCTACCGATTTCATGGTTTCTATAAATAGTCTCTTTTGGCTTAAAGGAGGAGCCATGCCATGGGCCAAGCCAAGTCCTCTAAGAGAGAAAGAGAGGAAGAGAGAGAGAGAGGAAGGGAGAGAAGAAAATAGAGATTTTCTTGTAAACGTCGAGGTACTCGACGGTGTATTTCCTCGAAGTAGTAAAATCCTCTGCAGCTCCGTGGACGTAGACAATTTTGTCGAACCACGTAAATCTATGTGTCGCTCTGGTATTTTTTCTGCGTGCAATTTTTCTCGTTCCATTTTTTTCTTTATTGCCGTCTTTTTTCACAACAACTAGTATCAGAGTTTTGGTTCGAATCGAAGGAAGAACGATGGGCAGAAATGAAGTGATGACATCGGGGATCGAGAAGTTCAATGACACAAATTTTGCTTACTGGATGATGCAGATAGAGGACTACCTCTATGGGAAGAAACTTCATCTTCCGTTACTGGGAAAACAACTAGAAAAGATGGACAAGGCGGAATGAAATCTGTTGGATCGACAGGTTCTGGGATTATACAATTAACCCCGTCGAGATCGGTTGCTCGCAATGTCATCAAGGAGAGGACTACTGCAGATCTCATTGCGGCTTTATCAGGTATGTATGAAAAACCATCGGCGAATAATAAGGTGTATTTGATGAAAAAGTTATTCAATTTGAAAATGGTGGAAGGTGTGTCTGTTGCTCACACCTAAATGATTTCAACACTATCACAAATCAGTTGTTGTTTGCTGAAATTGATTTTGATGATGAGATACGTGCGCTGATATTGTTGGCTTCATTGTCAAATAGCTGTGAAGCTATGAAAATGACAGTTAGTAGTTCTGCAGGTAAATCTAAGCTAAAATATGATGATATTCGTGATTTGATTTTGGCTGAGGAGGTGCGTAGGAAAGATTCTGACGAGACCTCGAGTTCGAGTTTGGCGCTGATTGTTGATTCCAGAGAGAGATGACAAGACAGAAACTCAAACCGTGGAATATCAAAATCAAAATCAGGTCAGCAGGCAACCTGCTGGAATTGTGGCAAGGCTGGTCACATAAAAAGGATCTGCATGAATCCTAAGAAGAAGGAGAATGATAGCGTTAATGTTGTATCTGAAGAAATACATGATGAACTATTTCTGACAGTTTACAGTTCTGTTGATGATTGGATACTGGACTGGATTCAGGGGCTTCCTTCCATACATCTTCCTGTCGAGAGTTAATGCGAAATTATGTTGCAGGTAACTTTGGGAAGGTACATCTGGCTGATAGAAAAGCTATGGACGTGGTGGGGATGAAAGATGTTGATATTACACTCCCTAACAAGAGCAAATGGACTTTGAAAAAGGTCAGACACAATTCTAAGTTGAAGAAATACCTCATCTCTGTTGGACAACTTAATGAGGATGGTCATGCGGTAGTGTTCTCAGATAACACCTGGAAGGTTACCAAAGGAGCATTAGTACTTACTCGGGGTAAGAAAATTGACACACTATATATAACTACAGGTTTACTCAGACGAGGACACAGGAGTCAGAGGTGCATTAGTGCATTATGAAGAAGTAGAAGAATGTCAATTTCCTGAAAAGTGGTAGAGCGCCAAAGGCAAGAAATAGATCTCGTACAGACAAATGATGGAGAACCACAGAGTTATGAACCAGATCTCGTACAGACAAATGGTGGAGAACCACAAAGTTATGAATAAATCTTGCAAGATGAGAATTCGAGCAAGTGGGAGCTGACCAAGAAGGAGGAGACAGATTCTCTACTAGGGAATCAGACTTGGGAGATGACTGAACTTCTATCAAGGAAGAAGACATTACACAACAAGTGGGTGTATCGGGTGAAGACTGTATTTGGTGGCAGTAAAAGGTACAAAACTGGACTTGTTGAAAAGAGCTTTCAGCAGGGGCATGATATTGCTCATGCAGTGGGAGTTGTAAGCAAATACAAGAGTAACCCAGGAAAGAGCTTGGTGGTACGAGGCTACGTTGACGGTGATATGCCAACTGAGGGTGTTACTCGTGAGAAGTTGAAGTTGTGCTCAACTTCAGCTGGTCTTCTGACATGAAGACAAGGGTTTTGAGTTGCAGAGGTGAATGATATTATGTTTGAGGAAAAGATCGGTACAACTAGTAGATGTTGTAGTCAGTATGTGATGCATTCAGTGTCTCAGTCTCCAAGTGGGAGAATTGTTGGGTAATGTGGAGACCCGGTCCACCGAATTTAATTAGCTTCCTAATTAAGTATCTCACCTACCGTTCACCTACCACACCCACCTACCACTTACCTACTATATCCCACCTACCGTTGACCTACCTCCCACCTACCACTCCCATGGTTTCTATAAATAGTCTCTTTTGGTTTAAAGGAAATGCAAGCCAAGTAAAGCCAAACAAGGCCAAGTCAAGTCCTCTTGAGAGTTAAGAGAAAAAGAGGAAAAGAGAAAGAGAGAGGAAGGGAGAGAAGAAAATAGAGATTTTCTTATAAACGTCGAGGTACTCTCGACAGTGTAATTCCTCGAAGTAGTAAAATCTTCTACAGCTTCGTGGACGTAGGCAATTTTGTCGAACCACGTAAATTGTGTGTTTCCGCCGTTTTTTTCTGTTTTGCGATTTTTTTTTATTTTTTTTTTTGCTTTGTTGCCGTCGTTTTTCACAACACAAAGTGGTTGAACCGGGTCTGCCAATCGAAGTAGCTAAGTGGGGCTGACCAGCCGAAGTGACCTAACTGAACTCACTACCAAAAGTAACTGCATTGCATCTACAAGTTGAAGCCGATGAAGGGTACTTTAATATCCGTTCGCTCAACATTTAATCCGCCTTTCAATTTTTGAGGCCAAACCCACTGCCCAAGGCAAAATGACAAACATCACATTGCCGACATTGGTATGTGCACCAGATGTTGATCTTATCTACATTAAAGTCTTTCCATCAAAGATAACTGATGGAGCTTACCGACGAAACTAGAAACACTGTATCGATTATTTTATGAGAAGCTGCCCCTCATGTATAAAAGGGAGAAAAAAAGAAGAATATGGGCTGACTTCTGGAACCCTTTCTCAAGACCTGGGAATCTTTCTATCTTTCTCTCTTTCTTTCTAATAATCTATTTGTTTCTCTGGAGGGAGTCAGAGGCATCATTGTGAAATCATCCATCTCCGGCTTACTGGAGATCAAAATAATATAGGCTTTCCAAAGTCTTCATCAGAGATTTTTCATCCGTCTCTCTCTCCATTTTATATTCAATTCCTCATCAATTTTATGATCATATGGGGTTTCTACCGAATTGTATGTCTACACGGACTAACGGGATCCTACATCTCAAATGGACTCAACACTCACATAACACTTAATTATTATGTATTTATTTATCTAACATCTAAAGTATAATTTTTACATATATGCCATCTTATCTATGCATGTAATGGTGTATTTCACTTTTTAAATGTTAAAATAGTGATATTTTTTATGTGATACGAAATTTTTTGGTGGTATAAGTGCAAAAGGTAAAGTTTTGGTGTTAGATATGTAAATGCATAAGAATGGGGTGGTATTTATGTAAATGGCCCATTATTATTATTATTATTATTATTATTATTATTATTATTATTATTATTATTATTATTATTATTATTATTATTATTATTATTATTATTATTATTGTTCATTCTCTGTTTAGTACATGCATGATATGAGACAACCTTTCTGTCCTACATCTATTTTAACTCCATTATATCTTTACGGTCTAGCCCAACATCTCTTGATTCCAACCAATATAGAGCTCCTTGCTACAATAACAGATAGCGACAAGATGAGAAATATGGGTATTGCCACGATAGCCAAGTTTCTGCAGCATCGGATACGCATATGGGAGTGCTTAGTGGTTATTGATAACTACTTCCGGTGGAAATTTTATTTGCACTAACTTGAAGCTTGAATCTTTTCATGGGTGTTTTTTATTATTATTCTTGATGTTAATTTGCTTAGTGAGTGGTGTTACCATATGTGTCATTGAAATATTGCCCAGTTCGATATTCTGGATTCTTTCCATGGTGAATTTTGTTTCTTGCTGAAAAATTATATTCATTCACTAATTTTCTTATAGAATTTCAGATGTTTACAGCTATTCAATTAGTGTTTGGAATAAAATATATGCTTTTGCTATTTTTTTTTCTTGAGCCGGCTAATTTATGCTGAAGTTTTGGTACTTGTGGATTATTGTCTTTTGTTTATCTCTATTGTACATCACATCTAATATTGTATCAGTGCCTTTTAGAGTTTTAATAATTTTACATTGGCTAATGCATCTCTTACAGCTCTCTATCAGTGTAATATTCAGGTTTACTTACAAAGCTCTCTCTTTTTCAGGCCCCTCTCTACTGCCACATGTAGATAACAAGGAGAGAAGCCGGGCGACCCTGTCTAATCCCTCAAATAGAGGTAAAATCTCTTCCCCGATAATCCATTTATTAATTTATATTGTGTTTGGGCTCAATTTTGTTTTTATTTTTTATTTTTTTGTTTTTTCTTTTATTTTGAAAAACATATTTTTTTTTACATATTATTATTTTTTGTTTCCAAAAACTAATTATCATGTTTTTGAAAACACTCAGAATAATATTTAGGTGTTTTGAGCATTTTAAAAAATAATCATATCTTAACCAAGTATGTCAAACATATTTTGTTTTAAATCAAAACATAAACAAAACAAAATATAAATAAAAATTGAAAATAAAAAATAAAAGTGATCCCACTCTTTTATTATTTATTTATCTATTTAGTTTGTTTTGTTGATGTTTTCATTTGGAATAAAACATATTTGATTAAGATATAATTTTTTTAAACACTAAAAAAAATCACTTTCACCAAAAAAAATACTTAAAAATTTTTTTCAGTGTTTTAAAAAAAAATTTATTTTATTTTATAGAAAAAATTTAAAATATGTAAAAAAATATACTAAACAAACATATTTTAAAAAATAAAAGAAAAAAATAAAAATAAAAAAGAGCACAAAATTGATCCCAAACAGGGTTGTTCTTGCCAAATTTACACTATTCCTCATCCATGAAATCCAATGCCCATCCTTTTGGTTGTGAGCATTTCAATGAACATGCTTCAGACCAGCATGTCATTTTGAAATCATGTTTTAACAGTAAACGTTTCTTTTAATGCTGTCATTTGTATGATGATAGTGTCACTTATAGCTGCTACACCATTTTTGAAGAATTGTAGCCAATCATCAAACCAATGATTTACTCTACTACATATTGGTAAAAAGACTTATTTTGCACAGAAATACATCTTATAGACCACTTTAACTTTTGTTACAAATAGGATCGATCAAACATGTAATTTAGAATCATTTACATAAATATACTCATCATGATACTGAAATAGAATTGCTTGTTATAAATTTTTTATCAGTTTTTCACTAATGTTGGCTGGGGAATTATAAATGAAAAAAAGAAATCTATTTGTTCTCATTTTTTAGGTAAATCCAGTTTTCTGCTAATTAAATTATGACCTATGCGGCTATGCCTAATATAAAATTTGAAGTAAATTTAAAATACCATCCGTTCAAATTCCTTCAAACCAATCTGCTACTAATGTAACTTTTTTTATTTATTTTGGGTGGATTATGAGCTTCTATGCTGTTTCGTAAGCACATGCTGGTTGATAATTTCATGCATTTTGACAATTGGCAGAACTTGATATTTTTCAAAGTAATTGCACTTTCAAAATCATATTTGAGTTGCAAATTATTTTGACTAGATTATTTTTTTTCAAGTTATTCAATATTATATCGGCCACTAACCTAGCTTTGATTGTAAAATACCATATTTTATCCATTAATATACCTTGTTGCGGATTCGATGATTTTGTTACCAAATATGAGTGGTTTTAGTATTTTGTATGTCAATGTTTCATCTGTTATATACTCATTAATTGTATATGTGAGTTTGGTATCAATTCTTTAAGTTTATTTATCTTGAAATTTTGAAGGTTGCGGGTTAATTGCTCGGAGATTCGTGCTGGCTATTTTTGGATGTACATATTAAGTTTCTCAATTTTATTGCTCCCGGACAGTGAAGACTATGACTAGGACAAGAAAATTTTTAAATACAATAAACCGAATCTTATTAGTCATAGTTTAACACAATAAATAGACTTCATGGATTTTCGTGCCCATGGCCCTTATATATAAGGAGTAAGGGAGCAGCTTTGTCCTCTCAAAATCTATTCCTCTTCTTTACTTTCACTTGATGTCAGTGATCCCATTATCGAGAAAGGGTCTGATTCAACACTAAAACCTATCGACAAGGGCAGAATGTTGGCGACCCATGGGATAAAACCGCTCCGGCCTGAGGGTGAACCAACAAGAAAGAAACTGGTCAAGAAGCCAAAACTGGTTGAGCGAGTGGGGTAGAGGAGTCATCTATTTCAATTCGAGGTGCTCCAGTGCGATTTCTGTCTAGCGTTGGGAAGGAGTCGGGTGGTTCGACAGTCGATCCGTCAATGAAGACCCCTACTGAGGCCTAGATTCAGCCGGGGGTCGCAAATGTTTCCCCTCCGAGCGATCTAAAAGAAGTCGGGGGAAGTGACCCTTTGGTCGACGAGAAGGAGTCGTCAGATGACTTTTTGTTCTGCAACGTGGGTGGGACTACTTGATCTGCAGTGAATCGTATTATGGGTAAGTAATCCCCTGAGTTTTTCCTTATTTGATCTGCTTGTTGTTTACTTGTGACTTTTACTTTTTGTAGATGAGGACCCTTGTGTCGGTCAGTTGTTGGTTGTTGGTGGTAGCCAAAATTCGGCCATGATGATAGACCCTGTTCCCCTGGCACCAACTAGTAGCAAGGAGAGTGTGGTCAACCATTCGTTCAATCCTGTTGTGGCCTGGGGCAAAGCTTTTGAAGGGCATTTGTTGTCCCCTAGAACTTTGACTCGCCACCTAGAAGAATTGGATGTTGTTCTAGTTCGGCAAGATGAGGTCTTGAGAGCTGTCCTGGAGGAAATGCGCGGGGAGGTAGTCGGTCTTCGCTTGTTCAGAGTATTTGTTCTAAGGCCGGTCAAGTGAATCAGTTCAAACTCAGCGGCCAAACATTATATAGAAGGCTAGTTAGGAGAGGTTTGGTTCTGACCAAAGTGGCCGAGGGCCAAGTTGTAAAGTACCTTTTGTCGGACTAAGTTTCTCTTGTAGTTATGTTTTTGAATAAATAAAATATTTTGTTTTTGTTTATCTCAATTTTTATGTTGATATGACATTTTCTCAAATTTATCAGATTGCTTTTGAGCTTCCATTGAATCCATATAAATAGGGGTTGAGAGACCCATGAGCGTGTCTCTTGTCTTTTACTTTATGATTCCTCTGCGCGTTTTCTGCTTCTTCGTTCGGCTTTCTTTTTTCGTTGAGCTTTCTATCTTTGGATGGCTCCCAAGAAAACTTCCAGACCTTTAGTCTTGTGGCTATGGTCGAGCATTCTGTTCAGTATTCATCTGAGGCACTTTTGTGGACGAGACCTTTATTTTTGTCCCAGCCATCAAGTTGAAAGCCGCCATCCCGATAAGAGGGCGACCAACAGACTCAAGAACGAGTTTGTGGTCTATCAGGATCAATTTTGATCTGGGATGTGACTCTCTTTGTGTCGCGAACTTCGGGCCCTTTTCAATCGGTACAGAGTTATTCTTGTGGTGATCAAGTCGAACTCCATCGCAACGGTCATGACTTGCATCGTTTTTTGTCGGCGAAAGTGCATCTTGTGGTCGATTGAGTTGTTTAGTCACATGTTTTCTTTTTGCGTGGAGTCAAACAATTATGTTTCTTTCATGATGATCTTTAAGGGGAGCATTGAGAGTGTATAGTGATATTTGTGAGTTTGTTGGGGACATCAGTCCTTGGTTTAGTTGTAGGTGATCGTCTTTTTTCGGTCGACTTACATAAGTCCTTAGTCGATCGGCTTTGGGATGGCCGGTCGACTATGAGTTCTCCAGCTGGTTGGCTTTATGAACATTAGCATTTGATCTTGACCGTCATGCTGATTTGAGATTCGTGCAGGTCATTTTTTGATGTACAACATGATGAGAATTTGATAATAAATTAATAATTATAAATTCTTATCATAATGTTTCGCATGTGATGAAGTTAATATTCTATTAGTCACAGATGATATTTGGCTCACCACTCATGTATATTCTTACCATTTTGTTGGAAATAACATAAATTCTACTTTTTATTTTCTCTCTAAATTTATTCATTTTGTATTTGTCTGACGTCTGTCGGTTTTATTTGTCTGAACAAATGGATGTGCATGTTTTTAGAGGAAAAATTAAATTGACTTTTTGTGTTATATTGGTTTATAAATGATTAATTAATTAGAAATTCTATGAGCATGACTTATTAGATATAACTAATGGTTGTCATATATTCATATTTAATAATTTTCAAAGAGCCAAGATGTAGAGCTAAAAAAAAATCTGCTTTATAGCTGGTCTAAATTTGATGCCTTAAACTCTCTCTTCCTCAAGCATTTATGTTATGCTTATATATTGAAGTTTACATCTCCAATGCACTATTTATTGGTTTACAGCTTGCGAATTCTTCTCATTACTTGATCTTTATGGTTTTTATTGATGAGCGTCCCTTATTTTGGGCTCTCGCTAGTTCTGCAAAGCTGTAATGTTATAATTGTTGGGGAAAATGAAATTCTTCATGTACTTTTACTAGAGTTCAATTCGATTAGAAATCAAAATCACACTGCATAAATAGTATCGCTCTTATTCAAGAAAATCAGAACAAAATATTTGAATGGAAGCACAACAATGATAATCCCGAAAAAACAAACTAGGATTTAACAAGAGAAACTAAAAAATGGAAAAAAATCATGGAGCCACACTCCCAAGAAATTTCCACTGAGGAACAAGAAAATATACAAAATACACATTTAGATCTCCTCTCTATAATGAATGCAACTTACATGACTCTAGTCCAAAACCTTCCTACTGATCTCAAAAGAGAAATTCATCTTGAAATCTTCATCCCCGACCTTTTTCTTTTCATGAGAAACCTGTCGAAAGATCCGCACGCTAGAGAGTCTACATTCGTCGCTTGAAATCTCGACTTTAAACTGAAACAGAAGAGAAACTGCGTTTGGCGTGCTCGTGGCACTCCTTGGCACGGGAATATCGCATTCTCTATAACTAGGCACATAGGTGCTCCGAATATGGCATGGGGGCGCTACAGACTTCAGCGCAGGGATGCCGGCGCACCGCACCCACTGCAGTCGTATGTCTGCAGTCGCGGTTGCGCCTTTCAGGCATGCGTTCACCACGCCTGAATTACTCTCTACTATTGTGTCCTGCTGGCCCTGCTTTCCCTGCTATCTGTGCTCATCCAGACTCCACAACACAATCCTAATGATAATTTACAAGCTTCAGATCTGAGTATAAATGCTCTAGTTTCAGCACTGATCCAATATAGATTATGTGATATCTTGTTAAACAAGCCAGCAATGAATAAGGTCTAATTTTTTTATTGTTTGGTCTGAAACATAGGCATTTATATAGGGGCTTTGAAATATGTTAGAATCTTATTCTTGCAAGCTGTAGCATTCCTTAATTAACGACACATTTTAAGCGTTATCGTCAGCAATTCTTTATCAACACACGTAAAGTTGGATTAAAACAATGGGAATGCTACGTATAGCAAAATTGTGAAATCAAAATTTGATTTTTCCCAATGAAAGCCATATAAACATGAACAAATGTAAAAACACATTATTTTCATTCATATCAGAAACAAGACACCGAACCAGTAATACAAAGTTCCAAATCATTCTTCCAGACATCACAAACCAA
>NW_018165037.1:127802-135511 GCF_001263595.1 Phalaenopsis equestris | reverse complement strand
CGGCGTCGGTTGCGCGGTCACGGGTGAGACGAACGGTTTTAATTGGGGAGATGAGTTCGGAGAGGCGGGAGAGGGAGTAGGTGAGGGCAGTGATGGGGCGGCGGAGGGAGAAGGAGAGGAAGACTGGGTCGAGGAGAGTGCGGTGGGAGAGGACGAAGAGTACGCCGGTGGAGGAGGTGGAGGGAGGAGGAGGAGGTGTGCCTTGGATGATTATGCGCACGCCGAGGGAACGAAGGGCGGGGAGAGAGAGGTGGACGGGGAGGAGACTGCCGGCGGCAATGCGGAGAATGGAGAGGAAGAAGGCAAAGGGGAGGTAGAGGATGGTGAGGAGGGAGAGGAGAGGGGTTGGCTTTTGGACAAGGCGGCCGTCATGGAAGATGATGGGTTTGGGGAGGTGAGCTGAGCTCACTGCAGGGAGTTCTGGGTTGTGTAGCACCATGTAGGATTCCTGTTTCGTTAATAATGACCATTAGTAAATTCATAAGCATATAATTAAGATTTTAGCACAGATTTAGTATTGGTTAAAAAAAAATGGTTTAAAATGGTCCTAATGGTCTTCAACTTCTTTTTTTCTAATGAATTTTATAATATTTTTAAGAGATAAATGAAGACATTTGGGAAAAGTGCAACTATTTGTTATTTGAACTATTATTGTAATGCTAACCTTGCAGAGATTCATGAAAGCGCCATCCGAATTCCGATGACTGATCCCAATTGTCTGCGGCAACAATTCACCACCAAACACCCTTTTCAACGCTTCAGCCTTCCTCTCTCCGACGAGCACTCCACTGTCACGCACCAACCCTGTAACCCTTCCTCTATAGACCCCAAGCTCCGTCCCCACCACCTCGTCAACCCCCAAATACTCTTTCAAAAACGGCCCCACCATCACCGCCGGACTCTCCGTCACCACGCACCGCAGACCGCACGCCGACAACACCCGCCATGTCTCCGGATGCAAAACCTCCACATAGAACTTGGGCAGAACGGCACGTGCTACAGACTCGATGGTTGATAATTTTGCTCCGGCGAGCGAAGCAAAGATGAGAACTTTGATGCCGGCGGATTCGGAGACGAAGTGGTGGAGGAAAAGGGAGAGAGGGTAGAGGAGGAGGAGGAAAAGAAGACGAAGAGGGCCGCCGGCCTCAAATGCGGCGAGGGCGAAGTAAGGGAAGGAGGAGGCTGAGCGGAGGAGAGTTCCGTTGAGGTCGGAGATGACGGTGTGAGTACTGCGGTTGTGGTAGGAGCAGGCTTGGATGGAAGGGGAGGAGGAAGACATGGTTTTGGCCATGCAATCTTTCTCTTCTCTCTCTCCCTCTCCCTGTCTTGAGGATGGTGATGACTGATTCTGCTGCGAATTGGGTAGGATTACTGTGAGGGTTTATATAGATTTGAAGGGAGGAGAAGAGGGATGATTTGGAATTTGCAGGCTAATTAATGAAGTAAATTTCCAACACCGCGGGAATTCCACGTACCGTTCTTTTGCTTGCCAGCTTATTTTAATGGAGGAATATTGGTTAATTTGTGTTTTTGAGTTTTCATACGTACGACTCCATTCCTTTAAGTTTCTGCGGGAATGAGTTCAGGTGCATTTTCATACATACCACTCCATTCTTATATATTTATACAAAATTTGATTTTACATTTATGCCCGCCATATCATTCATATCACATCAATCATCATTTTAATTTTTAAAAGCTAATAATAGGTGGCATGCAAGTAAAACTGTAGTTTAATTGTTAGATATGTAAATACATATAAATTGATTGGCATGTTCATAAATCTTCATAATTAAAAATACCATCATTTTATTATCATTATATTATTGTTTCGTTAAAAAATTTTAATTTTGCATGCTTCCAATATATGTATGTATCAATTTTCCTTGGATATTTTAGTGAAGCAAAATAGGAAATACAAATATGAAAAATAAATATAGTTAATTCAAAGGTATAAGATTATTTAATAAGTATATATAAATACTTGATTATTATTGATGCGTGCTAGAAAATTCACGGCGGTAGAGTAACAAATTATCGTCTTAGCGTTGTACAAAAGTTCAGCACTCTAACAGATGAAATAGAAAAAAACGGTGATGACTCCGAGAATTTTTACGTGGAAACCCTATTAAGGAAAAACCAAGGGGTCTGGCCCAGAAGCAGAAATCTATTATTGATTAATGATTATAGAAATTCGTTATCTCACAGACGGGAAAGGGTAACTATATTTCTCAGATTATAATGTCGACTGACGGCGTCTGGTTGGTGGGGATTGATGATGGCAGGTGGTGGTCTGGCAGGTGGTGGTCGACGATGGTCGGCGGTGGTCGACGATGGTCGGTGGTGGTCGACCGTAGTGGTCGACGATGGTCGGTAGTGGTCGACGATAATAGATTGTGGTCGTCTGAGGTCGGTGGTAATCGTTGGCGATTGACGCGGTCGACGACAGAGGTTGGTTGTGGTCAGCGGTGGTGTTGAGCTGCAACTTCTCCTCAAAACATCGGGCTCTCTCTAGACTTCCTCTCCCCTCATGAGAGGGATGAAGCTCTATTTATAGTGTTTTGTTCTTGATGCAATTAATGCAGGAATATGAATCATTTTGATTGGACGGTCCGGCCTCAATTATACAGTTTTTAATGGACATTTGAGTGCCTTAATGATGTCAGAACTCGATTATACAGCTTTTAATGGACATTTGAGTGTCTTAAAGATGTCAGAATTGAGTGATCTTGGGTTCGTTGGATTCGTCTTGTCCGAGTCACTCGATTTAAGTATAAACTTGTCATATTTGACAGCTGTTTGACTTTTCAAATGTATTCATAAATCTTCTAACTGTGGTTTAATGACTTGAACTGGGCTTGATTAAACTTGCATTGGGCTAGTTTTCATATCATTAGGTCCGTTTCATCGAACCGGTCAGAACCGGTCAGTTTGACTATAAAAATTTGTTGAAATCAGAGCTTTGGATGACTTTTTATTAAGATTTGAATATTTCTTACTTAAAATATCATCTCGAGATACGTGTCATACCTCAATATTCGTGTTTGATGATAAAATTTTGTTAGTGGTGTATCAATTATTATTTTTTGTTCATGTGCTATAAATTATATCCTAATGCTTTTCTAATTTAAATTAAACTTTTAAATTTTAAAATAAACATCTTAGGCTTCATTTGAGAATAACCTCTTTTGTGTCTGGCGAACGAGCGTTTCTAAATTTATACTGAAGTTCTTTCGCAAGAACGGTGATTTTTTCATCATGGAAGATTGAATTGCACGTTCTTCATTCCACCAGCTTGACTTTCAAAGGAATTTCACCGAACAAAGCTTTAGTAATTATAGCCATTATAAATTTTATTCTACAATACATGCATGCATACGTACTCAAAACTATAGTCCAAGAGAAAGCTTGGGTCCATCCTCATCCATCTACTGTTGACAAATGAATTTGGTCTTGACCAGGCTACATAACAAATATTTATATATCTAGACGAATATACAAGTAGCACAAAAAATATTCTTTCCCATAACTTTCCAACTGAAGTTCACATCATCGTGTCATGAAATTCCATTATAACAAGTCCGATTTACGAAAGCCATAATTCCCTTGTTGTCTAATGATAAGAAAATTAAAAGCATTCTGCAGAGCTCGCCGATCAGCATTTGTCGATTATTAAAAAGTCTCCACATAGCTGCTGGTATAATAATTGTCACCGTCCTTTTATTTATTCAGCAATGGCGCCGGCAGCCCTTTGATTATTTTGGATCCATACAAATCAGCATCCGGAAGGCTTATTGATCTAATGATTCCCAAGCATTTTCTTTTAGGGGGCATTTAGTGCATGCCACATATATTTTTTTATCTATTTTTTTATGTATCTACGTATCTAATGCTTAAATAATTTGTGATTATTTATAATGAGATAATTTTAGTTCCGGAATTTATTGAAGTGTCAAAATAGTTATCGATGATTTCAAAATAGTTATCGATGACGATGATTTACATATGGTGTACATACGGTATCTGATCTCGACCGTCCATCACAAAAAAAGATGTATGACGACGAGTCTTATTCTGAATTCTTTAAAAAAAAATCGCTGTCATAAATCGGAGATCATATATATTTTTACATATCACATGCGTATGGAATAATTTTTCCAACGGAAGAGTAATTAATATTCTGAACAATTCGTACGATATTAGGGGCCGACGTCGGTTCGCATGTACCTCGGCCGCCTAATTTGGTGGGTTGTTAAAAAGTGATCCATTTGACCTGATTCTGATTTAAATAGCGTTGACTCATACGGAAAGAATTTGTAATGCTCACTACATCGAATACGAGTCGACGGCCGGCATTATTAATTTCCATTTCGTTAATGCTCACTTGGCGAGTCGACGGCCGGCATTATTAATTTCCATTTCGTCAAAGCTTTCGAACTCTTCCAGTAAAAGGGCATGACGTTAAACATTTTAATTAATTTTTAATTTATAATTATATTATAATTTGTGGTATGTATGTAAATTTCTTAATCATTTGTAGTTGTAATACTTTAATGTCATCAATCCTTAAAAATTAAATGTGAGTTTTATGTATTATATTTATGATAAAATTCTAAGTTTATTCTTTACGATTATAATTATGCACTCTAATCATTATATTTTTGAGGGTTATTCGAGTGCATACATGTGCCTGATATATCTGTTATGGGATTTTTTTTTCGGATGTTAGAATATTGTTGATCGGTGCATCTTGTATCGATTGGCCCGCCTTAAGTCGATCGGTTCGCCTTAGGCCGATCCATCTCAGGTTAAATTGGATGGATTTCTCCGTTGTGACCGAGGGGAATGATAACCAATGAGTGGGTCATTTTGTCCATCACTCTCGTACTTGTTCGTTGGATTGCTTCGAGCTTCATGCTGACATATTTTTTTTTATACATATTTAATTCCACGATGTTCTTACTTAAAAGCCGTGCTGCAAGAAGGACAAGAGAATCTTTTCGTGATACAAAAATACAAAAACATAAATTCAATTTTGCTCGATATAATTGCTTAATAAATGGCTTCTCTAAATTTTCATGTTCAAACTGTTATATATAGACCGCAAGTGAGTTAGGGATTGTGCGTTATCCTCCCTTCTTTCTCTCTCTATGTGGTGTCACCTTTCTCTGATTCTTCTGTGGTGGCCGACGAAGGAGCACCCGGGGCTACATCCCATGATAGGGACACACTAATTAAGTCCCTTGGGGGCACGAGAGCTAAGGTTTGGAGAAAAAGGCCAACAAGAAGTATGTTGGGGAAACAAGTAAGAAAAGAGTAGTGCAAAAGAAGAATGTTATCGCTAGGAGGACCAGATAGTATCCTCTAATTCGCTTGTCGGATCACAGTAAAAGAAGCTTCAGAAATAATCCATGGCTACTCCATCTGAATGTGAATCTTTATTACTAGAATTATTAGTGGTGATATTAAGATCCAGGACAAGAAGCACAATATCATTACTAGAGCTAGGTAAAACATTTATCAAAGGTAAAATATCATTAAAAAAACAGTGTTAGAGTTTAATCAAAATTAGGTAACGTCGGTGCCACATCAAGAACTCGAACAACAGAGTTACGCTTCTATTATAGCTAAAATTATTTTATTTTTTGTTTCTACTCATACTTTTAAAGGCAGGAACAATAACCGTTGGTTTTTAGTAGAAGTTTTGGGACAATTTAAAGATTCAAGCACAAATGTTGAACAAGTTTTGCATTGATTAGACTTCCATTCATAAATCACATCTTAAATAAAATCATGCCCTTTAACATTAAGGAAAACATAATCAGGAACACCAACTTTAAGGTTAATTTGAATACTTAGTCTAGCAAATGTTAAATGAGAAGCTTGGACAGTTAAAAGATCAACAACAAAATATATTTTGCTACCAATCTCTTACCACACACCAACAATGAAGAAAAAGAGAGAGAACCCTAAATTTGCTCGAGAGGAGGACGAAGACTGTCCGAAACCTAGTGGAGCCTAAGAATCGCTCTCAAAGCACTCAGACAAGAGGAGGAAAGAGGAGGACGAAGACTGTCCAAAACCAAGTGGAGCCTAAGAATCGCTCTCAAAGCACTCAGACTCTCGCATTCGATTCCCAGTTCGTAGACGGTTGACTTCCCAAATTATTAAAAATAAATAAATAATATTGCAAGTAGTATTTAGTAAATATTGTAATGTGGGTTAAGTCTTAAAAAATATTTTGCATGATAGAAGTTAATTAAATCAAATTCTGTTAAGTTCATTTCAAACTGTTTGGCTACCTGTTTAATGAGTTAAAGATTTATATGACCAGAACATTCTTTTATGATTAATTTACTTGTACCAACCTCAATTAGAGTAATTAATTATTTCAACTAATAATTAATTAGTAATTCTTTTGAGCTAATTAATACTAATTTATATTCATATAAAATAATTAAAAAATCGAAAATATCAATGAACTTAAGATAATTAAATTTTTATTAACTAGTAGGATTAAGTTATACATAAATCGAGAGAAGTTATGTGTGTGTACACACACACATATATAATTGTTTTTATATGTACACACACATATACATATAAATCATGCATGCATGCATGCACACGTACACACACACATATATAATTTGATTTGATATTATTGTTTTTATTGATAATACTTTTAATCATTTCTAAAGTTATTAATAAATTATAATTAATGGAACAAAATAAATTCTACTTATTCCAATTAAATTATAAGATATTATTGATTTATTTTAAAAAATTATTAATTAATTAATGGTAAATTTAAGTTAAATTTTAAATTTTAATTTATATGCGTTTATTTAATTTTTTTTAATTAATATGCTTTATAAAATCCCTGCATCTCCTCTCTCTCTCTCCCTCAAGGGTGCATTTAGGACAGCGGTGCAGTGTCGCACCACAATTTTTCCTGTTTCGTAAAATTGTGTTTTGTCTTCTTTCTCAAAAGGCTATAGTTGAATGTTGTGCTTTCCCACTTGACCTTGCCACTTGCAGCTAGGGCTATCAAAAGATCTCGTTATTCGTGAACAACACGTGTTCGGGTCAGTAAGTAGCTTGCGTTTGGCTGGTTCATTAAGTAAACGATTCGAACACGAAAAAGTTTTTAAAGCTCGAATTATAAACGAGTCGAATGCGAACAACTCTTTGTTCTCTCATGTTCAGCTCGTTTTAGCTCGAAATAAATAAATAAATAAATAAATATATATATTTTTATTTATTTATTTATTTAATCTTTTAGATTTAAGGGGTTGTACGACAACAGAAGAGATTTAAGCCAGTAAGTTTTAGTAAATCCTGTAAATCTTGATTTAGTAAATCCAGAAAGGATTCATTCCTAAAAATTGTTTGGCAACATATTTAATAAATCCTGTTAAATCCTATGAAATTGTTCGGCAATTTTTGGAACCATTCAAAATTATATTATTGTCATTAGACTTTAACAAAGCATAATAGGATTTCGTAAATTATGTAAATTCAAAATCTTGAAATATTTCAAAATAATAAAAATCAGTTTGCTTCTTAAATTTAATTAATATTTTATTTGAAATTATGATAATTAATAATCAACAATTACATATTTACTAAACTAATTATATAGTAATACAAATTTTATTAAATTAATTTTTAAATAGAAGTTCAACAACGATTCTTCTGTGGTGGCC
>NW_018165037.1:113058-126221 GCF_001263595.1 Phalaenopsis equestris | reverse complement strand
ATATATATATATATCAATAATTGTCTACGGTCCAACGGGATATAAGATCATACTAGACACGTGAAGGGAATGAAAATATTTAGAGTATTTTCAAAGAGTTCTCAGGCCTAAATGAGATATCAACTTGGCAATCTCTGCTAATTCGCCTTAATTTGATAATGGTCGTAATTAACACTAGCTTGGCAAGAAGGACAGGATCACTTCAATCCGCCTCATGTCCTTGTAGCAACATAGGCCACACTTACCGAGGTAGTATCAGATCTCTTGATGACCCGAGCTGCCTGGGTCTTTCTCTTGTATGGTCATTTGTGTAGCCACCCTCGGGTATGAGCACTTGGAAACTTATAAATAAGTGGCTTTTCTGTCAACCAAGAGATCATTTTCTTCTTTTTCCCTTCTCTTACAAGCCCTGTCTGGATGGTATGAGACCACAAATGTTTCTGGGTTCAGCAATATGTAACTTTTTACATCAACAATTTTACTTGTTTTGTTTTGTTTTTTTTTTTGTGGTACGATTCTTATTGGTTAAATTGCAAAAATGTGATTGTAGTCTTATCAATGAAATATTTCGAGCTTATTTGTATTTTATTTTATTCAGCTATTTATTTATTTATTTCTCCCCTTGCTCCTAAAAGTTCAAGTGAGCAATAGCATGGAATCGCATAGGATGGTTTATTCAAAATACAAGTCGTTAATAATAGTATGCTCTTAATTAGTGAGATCTTCCTTTTGCTTCAGTTCATGTCTTTGTCCTATTTGCTTTGGCACTTTCTAATTCAAGCCTTCCATCCTAGCTTTATTAGGCACTTTCTTTTTTGTTGTGAAATCTCTCTTTTCTCAAATTCTGAGAACAACTTCAGTAGTTCATGACAATCCCCAAATGTTTTTAATTTACTGATCACTCGAGTTGGCACAGTCTCTGGCATACTAATCTACCCAAAAGTTACTCCCAATCTCTCAACATGGCTTCTTATTAAATTTCCTTCTACTTCTTGCTCTGGTATTTCATCTCTAAACTTTTAAATCCCGAATAACCCATCTGCTTAATTTTCAGTAGTTGGCTTTCTATTTTTGCAGAGATAGCAAAAAAATTCAGAGTGACAGCTTTATACATTAAGGTCTGGCCTTTTTTGAACTTGTATCTAAGTTTATTTATGTTGAGAAAATGTAGTCAAAATGCTTAATTTCTTAGTGTCTTTGTTATCATTCTAATCAAGACTTAGCACCTTTTTTAAATTATCCGTTTCAATCTACCTTTCTTTTGAAAGTTTCTTTGTATTTTTTTCTTTATCCCTTATTTTCTGCCTATTGACTTCCATATCACTAAATCTCATTATAGCTTTAACTTCTATATCCTTGCTAAGCTATCAAAATGTGCTTAATGTTATCAGCTTATTTATCTGCATGCGTTTTTTTTTTTGTTATTATTAATTACATTTGAGTGAGTTTAATATTACATTTTTTAAATTATCCGTTATGAGCTTAATGTTATCAGCTTATTAATTACTTTTTTTTTCATTTCTTATCAATTTTGAACTGTGAATTATTAAATCAAGCTGTTTTTTATGGTTAAACTTGTTGGCAGGTACGCTATATATGGTGTAATTTCTCACCTTCGCAGGTAAAACAAGTAGGGGCCTAGAGGATGAAGAAATATGGCCTGCAGCTTCGGTTTCCTCCTGATCAGCAGAAGAAGATGACATCGAAGCCACCCGTTCGACTTCCAGCTTCCATTTTTGGTGGTGATGATGATGATGACGATCTCACAAAGGGGATCTCTCGCCAAGCGCCCAAGAGCAGGGCCCTTCAAATGGTAACTCCTGAATATTTCCTTACACTTTTATTGTTTTTGTGTAGATATTGAAGTTTAGGTGTGAGATATGTAAATTCATAAGAATTTTGTGCTGCGTCTGTAAATTTTCCTTTTTTTTTATCTATAATAGCTTTGTTGTTCTGAGGTAATAGCTGAAGATGTGCCTTTTTCATGTTGGCTTGTGTTTTGAATTTTTTAGATAGATGAACAGCAAAAAAAGACTCTGGAGGAGGACCCAATGGCTTTTGATTATGATGGGGTGTATGATGAGATGAAATCCAGTGCTGCTTGTGTTCGGGTTCAGGACCAGTCCAAGAGGGAGGTAATGTTATAAATATCTTGCTTATTTAATTAACCTTGAGATTAATGTATACATAATTGATTATGGGTATTATTTGTGTTTTTTGAAGCTTTATGTTAATTGCAACTTACACTTACAAACTGGACAAACATGAATAGAATTTACGAATTACTGTCTTCTAAAGTAGAAAATAAAGTAATAATTTTCTGCTATATTGACATTTGCTCATATTTCTACAATATTTTATTTATACTGTGCATGATGAGATTGATTCTTCTTGGTTGTATACAAGCTTAAAGAATATTTTAATTTCATCGACTTAGTGACTTGAAATAGCTATGCAACAACATTTAAGTGGAGCATTTAGGCATTTGATCTGAGAGAAAATTGATGTAACACGAATTTAGGCTGCATTTAAAATGCTTCAACACCGTAACTTTCCCCATAGGGAATGAAAAGTTCATCAATGAATTTTCTCTGAGGACTTTTTTATTTTATTAAGAGAGAGGATTTCCTGACACAAATTTGATTTGAGGGTCCACTTTTCTCAAATGATTCATTGCCTTCATGCTTTGAAATGGTTGTTGGTCCTTGTCTCTAGGTTAGGCTAGGCTCGGCTCTAGTGCTCTAAAAACTTCTCAGTTGGACATTATGATTAAGGCACAGCTAAGTTAAGCAATCACATTTTTGTGATGCAAATCTATTCAGTTATTTTTAAAGCATACACCGTTATATTATTAGATGAAGAATTGTAAATCTAATGACTTATAGAGTGTTGGTGATTAAGAATGTGAAATAAATAGCAGTGAAGACTAGATTAACCTTATGTTATGGAAGCTACATACTCTAATTTGTTTTAGTGGTGGTTTACATGCACAACACTCAAAACATATGATTTTACATATATCACATCTAATGACTTATAGAGTGTTGGTGATTAAGAATGTGAAATAAATAGCAATGAAGACTAGATTAACCTTATGTTATGGAAGCTACATACTCTAATTTGTTTTAGTGGTGGTTTACATACACAAAACTCAAAACATATGATTTTACATATATCACATCTAAACATTGATATTTACAGAATAAGCACCTGCATTAACAGTGTTAAACCATCTCGCACAGACTCGCTGGACGGGAAAGCGGAAATGCAGCGACGGAAACGTGGCGGAATAATAAGACCTTCAAAACTCCCTTCTTTCTCCTCTGATTGACTGTTGAAAACTTTTTAAAATAAACCCTTCTTTCACCCAGCTAAGAAAATTTTCAACGAGTGTTTATTCCAGATTAGAAATTTTTCAATAGTCAATCGGGGGCATGATAAGACCTTCGAAACTCCCTTATTTCTCCTTTGGAAAAGCAGCGACAGAAAGGGGAATAACCACTCCGTTTCCCTCCTCCCAAACTCGCTTCCCTTTCCACGGAATCGGTGTGCCCACCACCACTCACCGCGGTTGAAGGGATCGCCGGCACCGGAGATTGAAGAGAGGAGGAGAAGACGATGGCCGACTTTCGCAACAAGGCATCTCCTTCCATGTTGAATATGTCGTTGCCGAGTAGATAGCCGAATACGGAGGAGAAAGCCTTCTTGTCGCTGCCTTCTCCACAGTGAGCCCGCTGTTTCCCCTCTACTGATTAGCCGCACAGCATCTAGCACTGTCTCCGGCAGCTTTGTCAGACTTCCTGCGGGAAGAGTTGACCGAGAAAGAAACTGAGGAGATGGGAGTGTGTTTTCTGTGCATATTTATGAGTTTAAAGTTCTTATTTCATGTTTAAAATGTTAAGTTTTTAGTGCCGTGTATGTAAAAACCCCTGTGTATTATGTTGTTTAAACTTTAAATATAATATTTGAACTTCATGGTCACTTCTTTTAGACCATCTTTTAGACCATCTATTAGACCATCTATTATACATAAATAATACATAACTTTTCAATTACATAAAATTTAAAATATAGTTCTTGTTCGTATACCATATTTCCTTTGATCGTGTGAAGTTAATATTTCAAGTGAAAGACACCTTCTGTTCCAAGGTTAATGTCATTCATTCCTCATGATTTTTTTCTTGATTGCAGCCAAAATATATAACCTCAATCATTGAAACTGTGAAAAAGCGTGAGCGAGAACACGAAATAATATATGAGAGGAAATTATTGAAAGAGAGAAGTAAAGATGATCATATCTATGAAGACAAGGAAAAGTTTGTTACGAGCGCATACAAACAGAAGCTTGGTGAACGTACAAAGTGGTTGGAAGAGGAAAGATTGCGCGGACTCCGTGAGGAGAAAGAGGATGTATGTTGTACAGCTCTCTTTTAATACCTATTATGTTCTTGCAATTTACTTATTTGATTTATGTGCTGTTTAATCAGGCATGCTGTTCTGTTGTGGTGAATAATATTTATAGATGGATATATATACCATTATACTGAATTCCACGTGGTATTCAGGATATATCTGCATGTGTTTCTAATTAATGGATAATCTTAATGCCCTTTTTGCAGAGTTATTCATCAAGTCTTAACTAGCCATTCTCAACTAAAAAAAGAAAAAAAAAATATTAGGTTGGAATTATTGTTTTTAGTTTTTTGCCGACAATGGAGCTTATTCAATCCAAGCTTAAAAATTGGAAAACATAATGTTCGTTAAACTTATACATGGGTCTATTATGATATTATATATATATATATATATATTTTATAACAAGCCCAAGGGCTAATATATTAAAGAGGAAAATGTACAGATATGTTGTATGTGAGGGTTTAAAAGAAGACCCACCTCTCACAATATAACACACACAAAATCTCAAATAAAGCAAAGATACATAAAGATAAAAAACCAAAAAGTCACCAACGGGCGCAAAAGTGCTAGAGACATCTCACTTTAGTCCTTCATCTGCCTCTAGTTCTCAGAAGTGAGACGACTAACAAATTGATAAGGTGTATACTATTACCCGAAGTAACCAAAGTATCATCCATCAGATTCCTGAGCTCAACTAAGTCTTCATTCTTCTTCTTCCTCCTGGATGTGTAGACTTGTCATTCCTCATCCGAGGATTGACTCATTTGATCAATCGATTGGTTCAAAGGTGGTCGATCAGGTGTAGGTTGTTGCGCATCATGATCCCCATAAGCCTGAGTAACATTAACATCTGACTGGACAGTGAAGTAGTAGAAGTATTGTCACCTGTAATATCAGTGATAGGTTCTAGGGCAGGTGGGGTCTGAAGAGTCTCTCTCGCCCCCACGATAGGAGGTTCCAAAGACGGGGGAACTACAACATTGTGTGGAGACTGAATGGTTGACATATTGACTGCGAGGATAATGACGTCTTCAGGGGTATCATTTTGATGATCAATAGTGTCAATAACATGAAGATAATCAGGAGGAGATGGATTCACTACCTCTGACGCAGCACTTTGCTTATTTGGTCTGAGGTGGGGGTGTAGATGATGACATTGAGAACTTGAGTGGGCGAACATACGATAGTTCGAACAATACAAAGGAAAGACTCAATCACTACCTTTTGCCGATATCCATGGTGTTGTGTGCCCAACCAAATTTTCTTAGAAGTGGATGAAGTGATCTCTTTCAACAAGTAGTCTGGCTTCAGATGGACAATAAAGATTAAAATTAGGAATGTTCGTTTTGAGTGGTTTACCATAAGCTGAGACAATAAAATACAATATTTTTTAAGTAAAATAATGAAATTTCAAATTAGAGAGTCGAATCCAAACTGAAACGATTGGTTATTCCGTACCATTTCAGAATCTTCATTGCTCTGTTGTCAATCCAGATTATTTTTTTATCAAATAAGCGTGTGTAATCCTCTTCATTATTAAGTTGAATAAGAATGTGTTCCATTTAAGAGTCCAATTTTTCACTCCCCGACAAGGTGCATAAGCTTAAATTAGTTACGAATAACCTCCATTTTGAGATGACCATACATAAATTTTCCGACCAAATTTAAACGACAGGAGGAAGCAAGTTGAATATTTTCAGCTTTTGTAAAAAAAATGACAGACTTACCATTCTTCCTACCAGGTTTCTTGATGTTTTCCGCTCACTCAAACGAAGGAGGGAAAGATGATGATTATGGTGTGCCTGAAGCTTGGACACCGGCAAGGACAGCTGCATATGATTTGTCCAAAGTCATCCACTAATAGAAGGAGGCGCGACGTAAGGAACAGTGAAAGTGCACTGGAGGAAAGAGCAAACGCCAAAAGGAATCCACGGGAAACTCTTTCAAACCACAAAGAGAGACACACGATTGAGCAGTCGCGTTCCTTCAGAGAGAGATGCACGACCGAGCAGCCGCGTCTAACGAGCCGCGATTCTGGTCGGGACTGAGCAACCGCGATTCTGGTCTGGACCGAGCAGCCACGTCAAATTTGGTCTTCTATGAGCACGGACGCCGCAGAAGCAGAGCCGACACAACACGAAACCTACGACCACAGAGTAGCCTTGTCGGGATGAGGACGAGGACGAAAGCGACAAGAGCGACGCATGACGAAGAGAAATGCAAAGGAGGAAAAACTAGGGTTCGCCATAGAGGCGAAATCCTAGCAGAGTTTGAGCGACGACTGTGCCATTATATATATTATATATATATATATAAAGGAATGACCTGAGGCTATTAGATAAGCTCCGAATATCTCCGATGACCCTAACAATTTGAGTACCACACCCTCTACCGCGGGTGATCTAACCCTAAGCCAGAGGGGGCTTACAACTGAAAAGCAGATGCCCGACCGGGGATCGATCCTCAGACCTGAGGGGACTTACAACTGACATGAAGATGTTCGACCAACTGATCTGAGTACGCGGCACATATATATGTGTATGTGTGTGCGCCATGTACCTCGCCTGTTGGTTGGCATCCACTATATAAGACCACTCAAGTCGGGGGTTTAAATCCCCTCTTGCACAGTTGGCCTTAAGGAGATGGTACTCGAATTGTTAGGCACATTAGGGGTGGTTGGAGGCTCGTATAAGAGCCTATGACCATTCCTTAAAAAAATAAAATAAAATAAAAAAACATACACACACACATGCATACATACATATATATATATATATAGAGAGAGAGAGAGAGAGAGAGCGGGCTGAAACAGTCCCAAAAAGGATTGTTTTAACCCCTATTAATAGAGTTCAGAGACAAAATTGATTTCTGTGCTCACCTTTGTTAAGATTCACAGCACTCTATGATTCACTCGCTGGTGAGTAACCACACTCTACTTATGCAAGCTACTTAAATAAAATAGTAAAATGTTTTTGTTGTCATACTTATTTACATGATTAAAACTTAGCATTGATAGCCTTGCTTTCAGTGATTTATTGGATTGTTTGTAAATGCCATTATCATCTCTCTCCTACTTATTCCAGGTTACAAAGAAGAGTGATCTGACTGACTTCTACTTTAGCCTCAACAAGAACGTTGCTTTTGGAGCCCAATCAGCACATGCTTCAAAACCAACCAAAGGGCAAACAATAAGCATTGCTGTTGAAAAAACTGAAGGCAGCCCATCAAATGCTGAAACATCCATCCGTCCTAAAAAGGCTTCTGGCTTTTCTGAAGACTTTGCTGGTCCTGCGTCCTCATCTGATCCAGTTTTTAAGGTTCCAAAAGACGAAATCAAAGTAGCTGCAACAACATCAGATGTTGATAGGAAACAGATTCCTTCGGATCAAAATAATATCAAAGAATTATTCAATGAAGACTCCGAAGATACGAAAGCAGATAAGGCAACGGGAAGTAAAATTGATTCTGATCGATTCAAGAGAAGTGAGGATGCAGTTGTTGCCGCCAGAGAGCGTTTCATGGCACGAAAGAAAGCAAGAGAACAAATGTGAGTTTACAAACTTATAATCCTGTTCATTATTTACTGAGTTTGTTTAATACATGCTATTTTGAGAAACAGTATCGTTTAACCATCTTTTCCAAATAATAAATTTGAGGGAACTTTGGATTCATGTTATGATTAGAGGCATAAAAGTCGCGGTTTGTCAATGTAAGCTGCTACTTTTATGTTTGGAAATGAAAGCCATTTAACTAGAAAATTTGATTTCAATACTACCTCATACTCTGCTATCGATTTGCATTGCACTGAATTTAATTTATGGTTGGGGTTTTGATTTATCTGTTGGTGGAGAAGTTTGATACTTTTCCTATATTCATTAAATAAAACTGGAAGATTTATATGCATGCCACACAATTCTTATTTATTTACATATCTAACACCTAAACTTTAATTTTTACATACATTTCATCTTACATATGCATGAAAAAGGTGTATTTCTATTTTAAAAAATTAAAATAGTGGTATTTTTTAGTTGATATGAAAGATTTGGTTGGTCTAATTATAAAAAACAAGGTTTAGGTGTTGGATATATAAATACATTGGAATTGTTTGGTATTACTTGGATATTTCTTACACTTATAATCGGCAAATTTAGCACATTTCACATGAATTTTGATTATTCACTGATTAAAGTTGGTCGCTGCACAATAATAAGTTATGTTATTGCTGAAGAATTTACATCATTAAGTCGAGCACCCGAAACATTGTCATTTACAAATCAAGCACTCTCTTTCATCCATTTTTCAAATTCTCACTCAAATATCAAAATTCTGTTTCGGGTGCTCTGTATCAAATTCTCACTCAAATATCAAAATTCAGTTGCGGGTGCTCTGTATCAAATTCTCAATGATTTGATCGTGGCACACGTAAATGCATCGGTTCGGTAGTTCTAAAAATCACCCGTATACTTGATTTGTAAATAACAATGTTTCGTGTGCTCTGTATGTAATTATACCAATTATAATTATATATGATGTACTGCATGTATTCTCTTTTTCTGATTTTCATACCACAGAAAATGGCAAGTGTTCACAACTTCACTTTGTCAACCAATTAATAATGTTAGTAAGTTCTTCATAATTGCATTGCATCAGGTATGATGAGTACTGGTTATATAAAATTATCCAAATAATTTTCTGCTTAATTTCTTTTTTTGGATTTCTCTTGTAATGAGAAAATGTTGGGAAGTCAGACATTTATTTGACACACAATTTTTCCTATTTCTTTCAACAAATTTATGACTAAAAATTACTATTATGCCATCAGAAATTTGGTGGGCAATTTCCTATTTTACATCATTTTGTAATTTTGTGTCAAATGATGTTGTTCCTTGTGTAAACGGTTGATTGCGATTGTTTTATGTATTCTCTTTTGACGGCATTTACATGCATACCACACAATTCTTATTTATTTTAACATGTAACCCCCAAACTTTCATATTTATTTGCATAACACTCGAATCCTTAATATTCCATCAAATATGTATGTCATTATTACTAATTAAAAATGAAATACACATTTTCATGCGCAGATTTAGTTATTACTAATTTTTTAAAAATGAAATACACATTTTCATGCGCAGATTTATGACACCGAGTGTTATAAATATAAATATGAAACTTTACGTGGTGTATATGTAAACAAATAGGAATTGTGTGATGCATGTAAATTTTCCTTTGTTTTTAACAATATTATTATGACTTCATTTCATAACTACCCATACTTTTGTTCATCAAATTATGAACTTAAAAATTCTAATTTCGCTTTTAACATAAACGAGATATGCATTTTAATAATGTTGTCTAATTGTCCAAATTTTTAATAAATATTTTGTTATTTATACAAATTTTTTATTTCATATATATATAGTTAGCTTGACTCATATTTTAAGCTAAGCTTCTAATTATGTTTATAGTAGTAAAGTATAAAATAATGGCTTTTTGAACAGTATTGTTTCAAGTTATTTGGTGGGCAGAATAATTATTATTCTCAAAACACAAACATTATTATTTGATTTAAATGTTTTTTTTTTATTATTTTTTTGAATTTATATAGTTTATATAAAACTAAAATGCCACATTTGTGATGGAATTCTTAGGATTCATTTCAAAAGTGATTTGATTGTTTTTATAGCACTGCAAATTCAACCAAGGAAGAAGAAAATGATTTTTTTTTTTATGTCAACTTATAAATTTATACCAATATGTTTTGTCAACTACGATTATTAAAAAATACTTCTCTCTTGCATTAATATGATAATTTTTATAATTACTTGCTGTGATAAATTTATTATTTTTATTTATAGTATGGAAAAAAAAATATAGATTAGATAAACATAATTTAAATTTTCATAATATTAATTTAAAATTTTAAAAATTTTATTCACGTGGATTTTGGCATTAGAATGTTAAATGAAAGATGATAAATCGTAGATAATAATGAAGTTATATTTTGTTCATTAAATCAAAGCATTAATTGAAAACTCAAATAATCATTGAATTTGACATGCTTATAGCCCAATCAGCATGTTTATTGAGAAAACTAATGAGCCAAAAGTTCATTTAATTTTGAAATCATTTAGGCACTTGGTCATAGAAAGAATACTTCATGATCAAACAAATTAATATAGATTATTCGATGGAGTGTGGCTAAATACAAGTACGATTAAGTTTCGACATGAAGAAGGTAGCGTAAAGGTGAGAGCTAAATTTGAGCTCATGAAGAGACTTGGAAGCTAACAACAATCAACAATCATCACTTAGCACCACTACCAACCACTTTTAAAGCCCAATTACTGTCATACAATTGTTGCAGCGCCATTACTACCTTCAGACTATTGATGTTTAGCCATTGTCACTTTATTTACATTATCATTCAACAAATCAATATTCCAAAAAAATTATATTATCTCTAATGATTTCTATTCATCTGGTGCTCGATATTCCTGTTGAACTAAGATTAGTTTTTTTTGCTATCATTAACGAAGTTTAGAGCACACAATTACTGAAGAAAAAGTAATAATAAGGAAAGGTTCAGCACAATTACTATCCCTTCGTGCCGATTTCTTACTGTAAAATTAAAGAGATTAAATAAGTTGTAACCCAAAGTGGAGGTCTACAGCTAAGACAATTATTTTAAATTATAGCTTTGTCATACTCCAAACAGGCTCTCTAGCTTCAAGCAATCAACTGAAGCTTTGTAGGGAGCACCCAATTCGTATTTATTTACATTTCTAACACCTAAACTTTACTTTTTTTTTATATTTATACCACTCAGATCATTCATAACACATAAAAATGCTCATCATTTTAATTTTTTAAATATGAAATATATTTTCTTTTGCACAAGTAAGATGATCTGCATGGAAAAATTGATGATTTAAGAAAGGAAAAATGCATAAGGATTGAGTGTTACTTATGTAAATCTTCCTCCTTTCTAACACTACTTTAACTTTTTTAAATACACTTTCTAGTGCACAAGCAAAGGTGGTATGCATATAAAAATTGAATTTCAGATCTTTTTGATATGCAAATGCATAAGAATTGAGAGGTATGGACCTAACCCTTTTGTTTTTAACATCAAGTTGATCAAAATAAATGCCATGAAAATTCAATATTAAAATTTTAACAATAAGTTGCAAAATATTTATTGACTATAATTCAACACATTTGCTTGTCTAAATTTGAAGCAATGACATCAAAAAATCACTTGGTAAACATATTAAAAAAGAATGATGCAAACAACTACAAAAATAATGCATGGAAGTGAAAAAACAAAGAATGTGTATACCTTTAAACCCAGATATCCATAAACATTATATGATGTAAACAATAAAAAAAGAATGCAAATTTGTGGATATTGAATACACGCACTGGAACTCTTAAATGGCAATGGGATAAGGTAGAAACCCATTGCAGCCATTATGCTACAGTACATTCAGAAACCATACAGGGCTTGTAGTACTTACAGTATAATGGAAACATACCCCTCCTCTTTATCAAAAGGAATATGATGAAGGAGGAGGGCAGCCATATCTCACACATGAACAGCTCAGTCCCATCTACACTCCTTAGAAGACCTGATTTCCCCTCCCGCGGCCGCCCACCCTACCTCGTCCGTTGGCATAGCCTCTCCCACCTCCTCCTCTGCCTCGTTCGTATCCAACATCTGCGCATGTCAAAGGAGAGGGTCATATGCCATTATTGTATAAGCTTTGGCTTTCAACACATTCAGATAGTAAATGGATCATTTGGGATCCCTATTTGTTTTATTTTAATTTTGCTATCTTCAAATTTTTATATGAAATAAGATTATGTTTCATATCAGACATGTAGCCTTTTTTTTATTTTTTTTTATTTTACATAAGTTGATTTATTTTGTTGTTTGGCAGCTAGAACAGGCATGGCCAGTGGTGCGTGTGGGGTTGGCCAAAAGGTTGCCTTTTGCGTGTTTTCAAAAAGAATTTAGTTTGTTTTCAAAAATAATAAAAAAAATAAAAACAACTTATAAAACACTAATTAAACATGTTTTGTTCAATTTTTAAAAGATAAAATCAAAAACAAAAATAAAAAGTGATATGAAGTGTTTTTTTCCTATGGCTTTTTTCGAATCAATTTTGTTATTTTTTTTTTCTTTCCTTTGTTTTTAAATACATGTTTGCTTAGTGTGTTTCTATATATATATATATATATATATATATTCTAAAAACAAATATATATGTTTTTGAAAACATACAAAACAAGTAAAAATTATCTCGAGTGTTTTAAAAAATAACCATATCTTAATAAAACATGTCAAACATATTTTGTTTCAACCAAAACATAAACATAATTAAAAAAAATAAAAATAAACAAAAGTGATCGCAAATGGCCCACAAGGTAATGAATGACGTGAAATGTATATTGCGGGAGGATCTAAAATGCAATGAATTTTCCAAACTATTTAATTTAAATTACTGTATGTGAGTAAATAAAATGTGAATATTCTCCAGCTTAACTGTATGAAAAAAGCTGGCAATCCCATAGGTGGACTAATGTATATGGGCATGTCTATTCAAGATATGGATCACTCTACCAACTCCATTTCTGTCCCAAGCACCATCCTACTGAAATCATTCATAGTTTTCAAACACCCCGAGTTTAGTCATTAACGGACCAGTGAAATCTAATAGCTAAATAATACACTCTTT